>NW_023416702.1:0-137244 GCF_012460135.2 Molothrus ater | reverse complement strand
AGAAAGAAAGAAAGAAAAGAGAGAGAGAGAGAGACAGGAAGAGAGCCAGAGAAAGAAAGAAAGAAAGAGAGAGAGAGAGAGACAGGAAGAGAGCCAGAGAAAGAAAGAAAGAAAGAGAGAGAGAGAGAGACAGGAAGAGAGCCAGAGAAAGGAAAGAAAGAAAGAGAGAGAGAAGAGAGACAGGAAGAGAGAGCCAGAGAAAGAAAGAAAGAAAGAGAGAGAGAGAGAGACAGGAAGAGAGCCAGAGAAAGAAAGAAAGAAAGAGAGAGAGAGAGAGACAGGAAGAGAGCCAGAGAAGAAAGAAAGAGAGAAAGAAGAGAGAGAGAGAGAAAGGAAGAGAGCCAGAGAAAGAAAGAAAGAAGAGAGAGAGAGAGAGAGACAGGAAAGAGAGCCGAGAGAAAGAAAGAAAGAGAAGAGGAGAGAGAAGAAAGGAAGAAAGAGCCAGAGAAAGAAAGAAAGAAAGAAAGAGAGAGAGAGACAGGAAGAGAGCCAGAGAAAGAAAGAAAGAGAGAGACAGGAAGAAAGAAAGAAAGAAAGAAAGAGAAGGAGAAGAAAATTCCCAAATGTCAGAAACGTTAAAGATGATAAAATACTTGCGTGTATGATAAAGAGCGAGGACTAGATATTAGATATAGTATTGCTATATGGCACATAAATGTGAGACCCAAACAGTTCAACTCATTGGATAGCAGTTTCTCAGCATGAATATGTTATTTCTAGCTTCAACTTCTTACTGCTACTGTACAGAATGATTACCATAGAATAATGGAATGGTTGGCTTTGGAAGGGACCTTAAATTCACCTACGTCCTCCCCACCATGTCATTGTCAGGGACACCTTCCACTAGACCGCCTTAAGCTCAAAGACCCATTCAAGCTGGCCTTGATCACTTCCAGGAATTGGTCACCCACAACATGTTCTAGTGTCTCACAACCATCTTGGCAAGGAATTTCTTCCCAATAGCCAAAGGAAACCTATACTCTTCAGGTTTTAAAGCCATCCACACTTTTCCTATTGCTCCGTGCCCTTGTGTAGCTCACCTGCCTCCTTCTGGTAGGCTGTCTTCAGCTACTGGAGAGCTGCTCTAACAATTTGCCCAGAGTCTGCTCTTCTCCAGGCTGAGAAAACGCCTGCGGGACTCTGACTTGATGACAGACTTCATGTGCTGCACTGGGGGCTCAGACCATTCTTCTTCTTGGAATTGTTGTAGGATGCTCAACCCCTGTTGACTGTGGTACAGGTACACAGTTCATTGTGGTACAGGTAATAAATAGATGATTGTTTTAATAAAGACACAATTGAAATGATAAGAGCTAAATTTTAACGCAAAATTAATTGGAGAAAGATTCCTAAACCTGTGGCCCGTTACCCCAGCCCATCCATTGATTGTAAATGAGATTCCTTGCAGATGTTATGATACATGAACCAAAGCCAAGTGATGGATACTGCTTAAGATAGATGTTCTACCTGCTTACTTCAATATGGTCTTATCAGTCTAAAACAATCCCCCGAACATTAAGACAAGAGAGATTACATCATGAAGTAATGAAGTGCTTTGGTTGAAAGTAAAAGGCATTTGAAAGAAATGGGTTTGGGGGCTAACGCAGCAAGATCTCAGAAATGGAGTGCCAGCTTAGTTCTCTGCTTCAGAGACAAGTGAAGCAATTCAGAAGTGTCCTCCTGTGAAAAAGGTTGACAGATCTTTCTGCACAACAGTTAACAGCCGGCATCAGAAATGTGTGCAAATAACATACTAGCCACTACAAGTTTGTCCTCCAGGAGTGGAAGGGCCACTCAGACGCATAGCAGTGGTCTTGCTGCTGTGCCTGTTCAAATAGACAGAAAAGAATGAGGAAAACAAATTTTTCCATCTAGTTTGTTTCAGTATTGGTACAAAGACTATTTTCCCGCCCTCAGGAGACAGCAAAAACAGTCAACAACTGAAATGCTTCAGAAATGGAAATGATCTGAATCACAAATATTTCTTTTCACATCAAATTTAAAGCCTAAGTCATAACTGTCAAACAGATAGAACTATTTAAAGATGAATGTACTATACATACTAAAATATTCCCAGAGATAACTATTGTGTCCTTAGTCTGTTTAAAAGTCTAGACTTCCTGGTAAAAAAACTTGTACAGCGCTGAGGTAGCTCCACGACATTCTCTTTTCAGATTAATTAAACTCTTCAGTCTCACCACCGTTACCAATGGATTTCTGTAAGTCCTTGAAAACCAGTAATTTCCCTTTTTTCCTTCTATGAAAAAAATGACAGTGACAAGAGTTATTTGCACTCCCTATTTTCTGAAAAGCCTGAACATCAAGCCTTAAGAACTTTATCATGAGTTTTACTTCAAACTAAATTTTAAGAGAATGGCAGAAAGAATGGGAGCCTCAAGCAAAAGAATTTAGGCTTCTAATTCTTGGGTTGTCTTCTTACTTACCTAAGACAAGAAGTGGAAAGAGAATAGATTAGAGTTAGCAGCTGTTTAAGATTTGCACGTACTCTTCCACTCTTCCAAGAGGTCAAGGATGCTTTTCTGGCCCTCCCTCCCTCCACAAGCTGCAGCTTCCTTCAAAGCACATTCACCTGCTGTGCAATGGAGCTCCCCACGAGCTCCATTGTGTTCCTCCACGGTTCTCCAGGGACTGCTGGGAGACAACCTGCTTGATGATGATGTCCTCCAGGGACTGTGGGGGATTCTTTGCTGTGTCAACTGGAGCACCTTCTCCTCCTTCTTGTCTCACTTTAGTATCATGCAGCTGCTTCTCATACTTCTTTTTTCCCTCACTTGTCACTGCCTATTCATATGTTTTGTACTTTTGACAATATATTTTCACAATGACTGATGGGCTCAGTTGCAGAAATGTGTCTTGCTAGAAAATTGGATACTATAGAAAACCATGATTTTACAGCAAAGAATAGTGGAAGTACAAATATACTGCTAAAGAACCGGAAAATTGACAATCATTCATTGTAATACGTCCCCTCATTTTGCCTTCTTTCTCCTTAAGATCTGGAAAGACTACTGGGCACTGAAAAACACTACAGTGTTGTTTCAAAGAAAAGACTTTTTTAGGATTCTAAGGCGCATGTTCCAATTGCTTGAGAAAATTGAGAAAAGGCACTTTGTCTTTTGTGATAAATATCATTAGCCAGTAGGGACAAAGTCTGACCAACAAGAGCAGATCAAAATCTAATGAGACCAAGCAATATACCTTGAGTGGTCAGGACAGAACCATCGAGTCGTCGAATCTGTTGAATTGGAAGGACCCCATCAGGATCATCATCAGTCCAACTCCTGGCCCTGCCTGGGGCCATCCTTGAGAATCACACCATATGCCTGAGAGCAATGTCCCAAACTCAGACAGGTGTGATGGTGTGACCACTCCCTGGAAAGACTCTTCCAGTGCCCAGCCATTCTCTGGTTAAAAACTTTTTCCGGATACCCAACCTAAACCTCCCCTGACTCAGCTGCATGCCATTTCTTTGAGTCCTGTCTTTGTAGACCTCATTTGAGGACTTTCTAATACCAAGGTGATTCCGCCCCAGAGCAGAGCAGAGAAGAGCAGAGCAAGACAATCCCCTCCCTTGCCCAGCTGGTGATACTGTGCCTGATGCACCCCAGGACAGGCTTGGCCCTCCTGGCTGCCAGGGCACTGCTGATGCACATTCAGCTTGCCATTGGCCAGGAGCCTGGGTCCCTTTCTGCAGTGCTTCTCCCAGCCTCTTGCTCCCTCCCCAGTCTATACACCCACCAGGATTGCCCTGTTGCAGGTGCTGAATCCAGCACTTGCCCTTGTTCCACTCCATCTGGTTGGTGATTGCCTGTGGGAATCCTCAAGAACAGAGGGGTTTGGGAAAGCTGCAAAAGGAAGGCCTCAGAGACAGCAGAACTGTCATTGGAGCTAAGCAGTAGTCATAAGGTTTGTCAGCAGAAAAATTAGATGAGAAGTAGAAAAGTAAGGACAAATGGAACAATGGTCTGTGTATTAATGCTTGTCTAGAATAACTCCCTAAGCTACAGCAAAGTATATCTAGCGCGATGTTAGGTAGTTCTAAGCTTAATAATGGAGCTCTGTGCATTGTATCTTAAGGCTTACAAGCAGGTCTTTTATTCGAAAGAAGCGAGCATCGTTCTAAGCCCAGGTACATGTCTTTATAGTGATTGGACAGAAGTACTGTCAATATGCTTTTGCTTTGTGTGATTGGTCAAAAAACTTTTCAAGTAAGTTGTAACATTAAGTTCTTTGTCTGCTGCTGGGGACGTGAGCTGCTGGCAGCTTCCCATTGTCATCACCATGTAATGAGACTGATGCTGGAAAAAAACAGCTTGAGACGCCGTCCCCAGCAGTCCCGCCCCCCTTTTGTGATTTGTGCATAGACTCCCGGCCAGCAAGAATTGCCCATCTCTCCTATTTGGCAAGATCTCTCTGCAAGGTCTCTGTGCCCTCAAGGGAGTTAGTTCACAGCTCCTCCCAATTTAGTGTCTTTGGCAAACTGTCTTAATATTCCTTCAAGTGCTTTGTCCAGGTTGTTCAAAAGATGTTGAAGAGAACTGGCCCAATGATGATACTGTCTTAGCCACTGAAATAAGTGCTTCATACTTCCTCTTGTGCAGAAATCACAACAAATTTCTTTTCTATCCATGCAGATATCTTTTCTTATGCTCATGCTTTTTATCCCAACAGCAGCTGACACGACATTTACAGGCACAGCAACAGCACACTTTTCCTGCTCTTACTAGACTTAACAATTTTGCAACCGGTCAATCAGTGACCTTTGCAACTAAAGTCAGACCTTCAGCATTTCTCATTAAATGAATGTCTTCAGAAGAAAACTTTGCTGCCTACTCTGTACGACTGAAGAATAGATGATAATGAGTTAGCATCACAATCAGTTAAGTACAGAGCCTATACTTTAGCAGGGAAAAAATTAAAAGAAGAGCTCTTTTATGCAACAACTATCTGAGAAACAAAACAACTAGGATCTTCCACAGGGTTCCCTGCAGTAGAAATGTACTTGTATGAATGCAGAAGATAAAAGATGTGGTTTTGAAAGGCTATGTCCTTGCTAAGCTAAATTGGATCTCATCCTGTAGATGAAAGATCAAGGAGCTCAAAGCAGAGCTAGAGAGACATGTCCAGATAATGAGACAGAGCAAAGCATTTTCCAAGATAATTAAGCATTCTGGTGGACTGGCCAGTTAGGTTAAATCTGCCACACCCATTCACTTTCGAGGACTGAACTGTGGAGTGCTAAACCGTATCTGCTGCTGTGCAAAGTAAAAAGATCCATCCAAGTTGTACGGTTAGTGTGAACACTCTCACTCTCAATTGTAAAACACTTCATAAGCTATTAATCCGTCTTAGGAACAAAATGAAATAAAGCTGTTATGCCATCTGGGAATGGGAAAACATGTTCAAAATATTTTTTTCTCTATGCTTTCTTCTTTTTTCTTTTTCTTTTTTTCTTTTTTTTTTTTTTTTTAATCCCACATTATGTGATTGATAATTTCAACCATTCTGGAATGCTTTTAACAGATGAACCCAGCATAGTAGTTTTATTACAGGCTCTTGTCCCTTACATGCTTCAGGACAGGTTTGGAATATACTCCACAGTCAATGAGTGGTTTTTTATCTCTTTTCCCAGAGACAACTTTTAAAGGACTACTTAACCCCTAAAAATCATAATTTCTCTGGTTTCTCCAAGCTTTTTGAGAAAGCTGTTTTGGTTTTGTTTTGGTTTGTTGTTTGTTTTGTTTTATTGCATCATTCCTAATGTCTTCAGACCTACTACAAGAAGAAGTTAAAAATAGATCTTATTTGAAGAGACTGTTAAAGCTAATGAACTGCCAGTCTTGGTATTTGTATCTTTCTAAAACCTTTAAATTCCAAGGTTGCCTTCCTGAATCCTCAGTTACTTAGAAAACATTGTGTTTATAAAACAGACCCAGTTCAATTGCTTCTGCAAACTCACCTTCATTTTATAGGATTGTACTTCAAGAAATCTTGCTTCATTCAAACATTGAAAGTACAGATTTGACATCATCTGTGACCCTTCGATCTGTCTGAACTGTATTTCATTGTGTGAGTTTCTCAGTTGCTTCAAATAAGGACAGAATCTTTTCAATTTGCATAGCATGTTATCTGAAGATCTCCTGTCTGCTTTCTTCACTTGCTTTAATGGGAAGACAAGGGAAATACATTTTGAATGTTATCTTTTAGAGTCTACTTTTACCTACCAGTGTGCTTATATGGACTAGAACCAATGTCAGCTTGAAAGAAGGTATTGTCACGATCCGCTGATACCAAGGGGTTGGTTAACTGGTTGGTTGGTTAACTGATCTCGGAGTGCAACAGACAACCTGGAAAGGGGATTGCAGTATCAATCCAAACAAATGCACCTTTATAGAATGACCACAGCAAATGCCTGAAAGGAATCAGGGAGAGGAAAAGAATAAAAAAGAGGGGGAGAAAGAGAGAGGAGTATAGCTACCAAACATGGAGAGACTAAGTCCTCTTAGTCCAGCCGATAGAGTTTGCCTAGTCACGTTGGGAAGATCTCAAAGTCCTGGTTAACTCAAGGTTCTATTATAGTCCATTGCTGAGGGGGGAAACAGAATCTTGAAATGGCTGAGGGGGAACAGATACAATCAAGAAGAAGAAGAAGTCTATTGAAATTGCTGAGGGGGAAAAAGGTATTGAAGACGGGTACAGACAGTCCATGTTCTCAGCAGGATAAGTCAGTATCAGCAGTGAGTGGGACCCACTGTTTCAGGACTGCTTTCTGGGGGAAACCAGTCTAGGTCCGGTGAACACATCTGTAGGCAACACTCAGCAGGCATCCTGCTTCAGTCAGGCCAGCACCCCTGCATCAGAATTACAGGTGTCTCAGTCTCAGTCCTTGGTAGGGGGGCTTCAACCTCGGTGCCTCACGCTGGTAGTGGAGATGAAGGATTTTCCATGGGGGGGCTACCAAGTTGCCCCAGCAAGTTCATCTGGCCAAGAGGTGGGAAAATTCCTGGTCTATTGTCGTGAAGCAGGTGCAAGCATATAGGCCGGGTCGCCCTTTGGCAGGCCCTGCTAGAAGCAGTCACTGAAGACACAGCTGTGAACAATCACTTGGCAGGCCAGAATTCTGCTCAGGGGCCTCAGGATTTTTGGTGTTCATCCATTACTGGCAGGCCAGAGGTCCCATCGGTGTCTTTAGGGTCCTGATATCGGTCCTGTGGACGGTCGTGAGGCAAATGAGGGGGACCTCAGACCGTCTTTCACAGCACCTGGTGACTCACAACAGGCTTCAAAGGGTCTTCATCAGCAGTGTTCTGTACTATTGTTATGTACTTGTCGCACATTGGTAGCATATCCCGGAAAGCAGAGACAATACGTCAGACAGAGAGAGAGAAGGGAAGGACAAGAAAAGATAGAAAAAGGCGGGGGTAAGGAAACAAGAAACAAATATAATAACAGTAATTTAAACCATATTATTTTGAAACATTTTTTTCAAATATCTGAAACTAATCACAAATAATCAAAGGCAATAAAGCAATAAACAAATCAACAACAGTTAATTTAAAATATTTTTTTTCAAAACAATTCACCAAAAATCAAAAGTAATTTTCTTATAATCATCAAAGAAAATTGAAGACGATTTCAAAACACATCCTCTCATTTATAGTCGCCTTGTGTCAATAGTCTTGGAGATGTCCACAGTGAAAAGGACATCAGCCAAGTTGTGTGCATTAATTACAGACATCAATTTTGTTAACTCTTTCATCATTCTCCAATTCATAATGAGTAAGATTGCTGATTAAAAAACCCCAATCAAAACGAAACGCAAAAGGGCAATGATGGGATGACACATACTGTTCAGGACTCTTGTGGCAATAGGTGACCACCCAAAAAGAGTATCCTACCACCTGTGTTCAGCATCTTTTCTTACTCTCTCTATGACATGGTGTATTTCTTTCACATTGTGATGAACAGTTACCAGTGCTTTCTGTCTATTCTTCTTGATCTTCTCCAATATTTCCATGAAGTCCTGATGAAGCAAAGATTGCTTTACCAAAGTAATGTTCATCCCAATGGGAGTAGGTAAATGTCCTGGTTTAGGGCAAATTTGGGAGAAAACCTCCAAAAGGTGGACCCTCCAGAAAACAAACCCACACGGCCCTTCCCCCCAACCGGGTCGGGAAGGATTCCTTGGAAACAAGTGGAAAGAACCTGTTTCTGTAACAGGCAAAGCACCCCCCAGCACACAAAAGGAACAATACCAGATGGCACCACTCTTTCACCGCTCTGAAAAAGTAGACAGCTTCAGAAAGTCTCTCTTGGGAGTGCTCGCTCTGTTATCAGTCTGTCCTGTGCTGGGGTAGCTGCTGCACCTTGGCCACAAGGTGCAAACTCTCGGTGTTTCCCAGGTCCCAGTCCGGAGCAGGTCCGAGTAGGTCCAAAAAAGGGAAAGGAGAAACAGTCCAGGGAAAATTTGGACTGCTTAGCTAAACTAACTAATGAGCAGGAGCAAAAAAGCAAGAGCAAAGCAGGAGCAAAGCCGAAGCAAGAGCAAAGCGAAAAAGCAAAGCAAAAAGCAAAAGCAGCACCCATGTACTGCCCTGTCTCTGTGTTGCGCCAGCTGTGGGGGAGCGGCTGATAGCAAAACCGAAACAAAACATTCGCTCTTCACAGCCAGTCTTGAAGGCACAGAACATGATATCCAGCATAAACAGAACACACGGATGGGGATACAAGCATCATAACGTCACCCTAGGACAGTAATAGTTTGTGAATCAGTCTTTAATTGGATTGTAAAAGGTAATGGGAGGTAACTGGAGCTTCTGAAGAAAAATCACATCCCTCAATTTTGTAAAGTTACAAGCGCAAAAATTTGAATGATTTTTACTATCCACTACTGCATTTTCTACAAATACCATATCACAAGCAGTTCTAAAGCACCCACACCCATTGCCTATATATTTAAGGACTGTTTCGAAAGTCTCGTTAGGATGAATTTCAAAATGACAGATATTTTGTTCTGTGTCCAAACAAACATCCTGAGCTGGAATTGCATTACTTTCACAGATGAAGCCTTGTTCTCGGACAATAGAAGATTCCAAATTAACATAGCTCCATCATGATTTAGCCCTAATGCAATAATAGGAAATCTCAAATGCACTGAGGCATTGCGTACGGTTAACACAAGAGCTGTGGCTGTGTTTGTAATGGGGTGATGAGTAAAATTCACCAAGTTCCACCAGGACTGGAATTCTCTTTCAAAATCAGTGGCACTGTCCCAAATTCTTTTCTGAATTTCAGTAGGAAAATTGCCTTCACCTTCTCTTATCATTGAGGCAGCAACTGACTGCATTGACAATTGTGCCTGGATAGAGCTAAGAGCCAAAGAAAGGTTGTTTTGTGTAGCACCGAGTGCATCAGTATACCAATTTGTGATCACTTACATTTACCTTTTCCCAAGCTGGTAATATGTTTGATAGCAAGCACTGCTGTGTTCCCAAAGCCAATAAGGATGATTGCAGTGGTTGTTTTAATTTGGTCAAATCTCTAACCATTTTGTGGCAGCCAATTTATCCATTAGTGTACTTCAGAATCAATACTATTTAGAATTCCAAAACCTGTTCCCAAAACACCGGTTATGTCTCTTAGTGTCCGTTTTTAAAGAAAAAACGGACTTTCTGTTTTTGCAGCCAGGTGGTCCAACCCTCAAAGGAAGTCCGCAAAAAAGGCAAACAGGCCGGCTGAATTTCTGAGACATTGTTTTGCATCATCAGCAATTTGACTTGTTTAAGAGACCGTGCCAGATTGAACAATATGTGTTGTTGACCAGTTTTCCTGATTATATATGGTCCAATTTCAAAACTTCTCAGGCTAAGCATAAGCGGTGGTTGGGCTGGAGTGGTGGTAGTAGAAGGTTGGTTCATACCATTTATTATCAACTTAAAAGAAAAGCCTTCACTAGTTTTGGACCAAAGACAAACTACTTCTGCAGTTTGTGTTAATGTAAAATTGTGCCAACAGTCTTGTACGCTTGGGGGCGTACAAACCTGTTCACGCTTATTTGTCTGATCTGTCAAAACACTGATTGAGATTGCTTTGCTATAAGCAGTTCCACAAATCCTTCGGCTAATTTCTTCTCCCACTCCCCCTTGAAGCTGCCAGGCTTTTTGTTTTTCCCATTCCTGCCAAGTGAACAAAAGCTTGGGACCAAGGCCACATTGACTAAGGGGACTCTCAGTCCCTTCTGCCCACTAGGATGTAACTACTGTACTCAATGTCAGCTTTGTGCTCTCAGTCCCTTCTACCCATTGGGGTGTAACTATGGTGCTCAGTGTGGGCTTCATGCTCTCAGTCCCGTCTATTCCACTGGGATGTAACTACAGTACTCAGCGTGGGTTTTGTTATAGCATCTATCTTAAATTTATGAGCTAAGCCTTTTCAACCTAACAGGTTGGTCAAGTTATTTTGCCAGCGGCATGTCACTTATGTCGGTTTAGTTAACGTAAAATTATGCCAGCAATCAATTGGTTCATTTTTACAATCCTTTGTACTTGCAACATTGTTCGTTTTGCGACCTAGAGTGTAATTACCAACATACTCCTGGCAGCAACACAGAGTAAGGGGAATTTGTTTGGCACACTCCCACTTGTTTGTAGGACACAGTCTCGCTGAAGGGATATCCCAATCATTTTTTCCCATCTGGTTCCATAAAATTTCCGGCAACTGTGATGGAGGTGGATTTCTCATAGAGAGATCCTTCCATTTTTCTGCATGCTTCCACAACCAACTCACCAATTGTTCCAGTTAGGGCTCTAGTCCAGTCCTTCTGATCCCATCCCCACTCACTTGGACCATATACCTGGGGGTCATGCAGCACTATAGGCTCTAGGTTCGGGTGGCCACCCTTGGGATACGCTCCTAGAACATTAGTGGGATGGAGGGTAGCTTCAGACCACAACCACTCAGCAGGATCCTGTCCATGGAATTGTGGTAGGATGCAGAAAAGCATCACCAGTGTTATCATGGTTCAGATGATTTTCATGTTCCTCAGGGTTCTTCTGTCAAAGTAAAAACAACAGAAATCCTTCCACTGAGGGCAGAAAAGAGTTAAAATGATAGGATTATCCAGCATGTATTTATCCAATGCTCTTTCCCTAGAGCATCAGAGGCTACCCATGCATATTTCTTCAGAGGGGTTTTCAGCACTAGTGCTACTTCCCCTACAGGAGGGAGGTCCACCAGAACAGGTTGTCCAGGGTAATGTGCTGGACTTTTTGAATCGTCAGGTCGCCGAAGTAAGGGAACGATGCTTGGAGCTGTTGGGCAAAAGGCAGTGATTTTGGGACATCCATTCACCCCCCATCTACTGTTCACTCTTTTAACAGCTTCCCATAACCGAACGTCCCAATTTCCCTCCCGGGGCTTCAGAAGTCCTTTCAAAAAACCCTTGGTCCTTTCTAAGATCCCCTTAGCTTGAGGGTAGTGGAAAGGGGTGTGGAAAGACCGCTTAATTCCTTCACCTTTTGCCCAATGCTGTACACCTCTAGCAGTGAAGTGGGACCTGTTATCAGATTGAATTTCCTGTGGCTTTGGGAAAGTTCCAAACCACCCCTGCAAAGCTTTAACTGCATTATCACCTGTAGCTCTTTTCAAAGCATCAGCTTGAACCAACCCAGATACAATTTCTACTCCTACTAGCACAAAGTGTTTACCTCCTGACTTCTTAAAGGGGCCAATATAGTCTACCTGCCACGCGTCCCATAAGCCTTTACCCTTTCTTAAATGCAGAGGGTCATCTTCTAAAGGATGTCTCTCCACTCACCTGTGACATTGCTCGCAGGCTGATACGCATGTTTTACACATTTCCCTGGTAACCAGCCAACCACAAGCATGAGCTTCTTTGTACAAATCTTTCGCACCTGTGTGCTGTCTTTTTCCATGCAGCCATTCTAATAGTTGATCCCAGTCCTCAGTAATGAGTTCCTTTTTCAGGGGGCTGAGCCTTGCTAGTTCATCAGCTCTATTCTTCCACTCTCCTGCTGGATTTCCATCTGTTTGCTGAGAAGCTACCCAACCAATAGCAACATTTCCTTGGCTTGCAACATCTAAAATTTCTTGCCCCTTTTCCTTTTGCCACACTGGAATTCTGTGAACTTCCCAATCATTTTGCTGCCAGGAAGGAAGCCACTCGGTACAACCTTTGTACACTGCGTAAGAGTCGGTATAAATGCAGACAAGAGAAATGTTCTGTGCCTCACATCGGAAAACACTCCAAACAGCTATGAGTTCCCCAGCCTGAGCGCTGCCTTCCCCTTTGGTAATGATTCTTTCACCAGATGAATTGTGTAAGACAGCTGTTCTATATCTCCATACCTTCCCTTCCCGTTTTGCAGAGGCATCTGTGAACCAAGAACTTGCTGCTTGTTCGGGGGAGAAAGGAAGGGCAGCTTTGATTACAGAGGCAGATTTATCTTGGCTGCTAACCAGGCTCTCAGTGCCTTGGATTGTTAGATTTTTAGCAGCATCTTCCGTTATTGAGACGGTATTACAATAGCCTTCCATCTGAGCATACCATTTCCTAACTGAGGCCCTTTGGGCTACCCCGTCAGGTTGGGGGCGGGGGGGGGGGTGGGGCTCCCATTAGTGACGATTTTGATAACTTTGAAAGGGCTTCTTAATACAATATGCTCTTGTCATGCAATTTTTTCCTCTTCTAGGAGAGCTAAGCTAACTACAAACAACCCCTTTTCCCAGGTAGTGTATCTTTTCTCAGCATCTTTGAAACCACAGGAATAAAAACCAAGAGGCCCCGTTGGACCCTCGGGACCCCACTGCCAAATGTGTACTGATAGCCCTGAGGAGGCAAATCCCCATTCCACCTGAAAGGGATCTGTGGGATGGATAGGGCCTAGTGCTTGGTGAGCTGTTGCCTCAAAAATCAGTAATTGCAATGCTTCTTCCTGAGAAGGAGTCCAATCCCATTTCATCCTTTTCCTCAGCAAGTCAAAAAGCGGCCTAGCAATTATTGAGAAATCTGGGATGTGTTTTCTCCAGAACGCTAATAGTCCTAGAGCTTGCTGGAGATCTTTCCTCAATTCAGGCCTTTGAATCTGATCTAAAGAGGTTAGGGTATCGGGTGGAATACATGTCATGCCTCCTTTCCACCAAATTCTCAAAATCTTCACTTCCTGAGAAGGTTTCTGAATTTTCTCTGCGGGTATCTGAAAATCAAGACTTTTTAAGTGAGAGATTCTTTTCTGCTGATGTTTCCCTACTACCTCTATTTCATCCTTCCCCCCCTCCCCACCACCCCCCCCCCGCCTCCCCCCCCCCCCCCCAGAGTGTCTTAAATGTATTGATTATCAGCTACAGGATCAGCAGGATCAGGTTTGGGTATTTTTTCTAATTCCTGAACTAAAGCATGGTGGGCCAAAGTGGAGGAGTGTTTGTTGCCTTGGGGAAGCCTAGTGCAAGTGTATTGCTGTCCTTTCCCATGGGAAGGCAAAACGGTCCCTATCTTCTGGCTGTATAGGTATCATAAGGAAGATGTCTTTGACATCCATAGTTGCCATTGCCATGATTGAGTGAGCCTTTTCTTGAATTGATGTTATTAATTCAGCTAAGTTAGGGACCAGTGCTGTAAGAGGGTCTGTGTTGGCATTAAACCTGCGAAAATCTACTGTTAATCTCCACTTTCCACTGGCTTTTCAGACTGGCCATACTGGTGAATTAAAAGGAGAATGTGTGTGAATTATTACCCCTTGGTTTCTCAAGTCCTGTAGAACCGCTTTGATACCTTCTCTGGCACCAGAAGGTAGAGGGTATTGTTTTACATTAGTTGTTTGATTATAGGGTAGGGAGGGTGCGGTTTGAAGCAGCCTAATGTTAAGTGGCAGTGTGCCAAAAGACCACAGAAATCCCTCAGAGTCTTCCTACTGCCTCCCAGCAAGGACACCCATTCCTAATCAATTATTTGGAATGTTCCCAATTACCATTTTGATGGCTAGTTGATGCTCATTTCCAGGGCGCGTCAGTTTGGCTAAGGCAACATTCATAGATTCTGTAGTTCCCAGAGCATTAAGAACACAGCATTGTCTCTTAGTTGGAACAATTCCACACCTCTGGGCATCCTTTTTTGTTAGTGCAGAGATTTGAGCCCCAATGTCAATCAAAAAGGTTACTAGGAGCCTGTGGAGGCCCGTGATAGCTGGGCTTAATTTATATCCTGATTTATTTTTAGTAAGCATTCTTAAATAAACCCAAGCTCCGCCCCTTTGCCCGCCTGTAAGTGGCAGAGAGATTTGTTTCCTGAAAACCCTGTTGGTTTTGGTTCACTGCCTGTGCTCTGTGGGAGAGGCTGGGGGAGGGTTAGTTTTTGTCCCTGAGAAGGGAGGGGTGCACTGGGTTGAGCCAATGGATTCGGTTTTCGCTGGTGCCAATTATTTATTATTTTCTGCAATTTCTCAAGGGGCAAACCATCCATCACCTCTTTGGGGACCCACTTTTGAATTCCCAACAACCACCAACGGTGGCAGTTAGAGATCTGTTTTCCTTTCTCTATATTTTCACTGTGAGGAGCCCCAATAAACCAAACACCTTTGTTATTTTCTGATTTCTATGCCGGGGTTTTTATAGCTCCATATTGTCTACAATAATTAATTAGATCTACTGCAACTTCAGCTCATGTCCAAACTTTATCACTACTGGCAGGTGAATCAGATTGAGAAGCTGAGGGCTGTGAGGGGGAAGAGTAGGGAGTGAAGCCAGGATCTCTAGGTCCACTTTGGTCAGGGGAATTCCTGAGGAATCTTATCTAGTCTTTCTACAGGATTCAAAGCCATTATGGTTTTCTGTAGAGTCATTGCTGTATGTTTAAGTGTTTCTGGAAGCCCACGAGTTCAACTGGTCATTAGTTCTGGCTTCACAGGTAATTGCATTGGGCATTCAAAACCAGGAACTAATTTCTTTTCATGAATCATTTGCAGGCAGGCGGCTTTGTGGACACTTTCTAAGAGCTGGTCGGTGGTGTCAACGATTGCCAGGGGGTCACCCCTTTCCAAAGGATTCATTCTCCCGGCCCAGAAAGACGCACCCTGTGTCAGGGACCACGCATCACTCTTACCTCCTTATCTCCTGTTATGAAGAAGGCTCCATGTCCCCAGTACCCACTGGCCTCCGGTTAATTTAATTTGATCTCCACCATCGAGGGACACTCGGAAGACATATTCTGTCTCTGATTCTTGTGGGAGGCGCCCAAATTCTTTTTACAGCTTAGCTAATTCGGTAGCACTGAACGGTATTTGTTTAGTTGTGATATGTGGGTCAAGATCCTCTTTCGGCAATGCAGAGAGACAGGGAGACCCACTCGGTAATCAGAATCCAATTTTATTGTGGGATACAAGCACTTATATACCATTTCAGGGAGACTAGTAATGTGTACTACAATGATTAGGTTAAAATCACATACACAAACTTACGCATATAACAACATCTCTTGCTTGCAGAGTTTAATGCGATTTTCTTTTGCCAGTAAACCCGTTTGATTTAATCTTCTTGCAATCCAGGTCGAATTTTCAAAGTTCCGTTTGTTTATGCCAAGGCATCCTGTTATCAAATCTCTTATGTTAACCAGGTCCAAAGTGCATCATCTGTCTTATGTCCCCCAACATTCCAACAATCCTCATCATTAATATAGTTCTATTCTGTTTGAACCAAGGGTCTCAAGCGAGGACAGCAGTATTCGCTCCAATTTTTTACTGCCTCAAGTTCCTGACGGGGATAGATTTGTTTCATGTCAGGAGTTTCCTTTTCCTCTGGCTCTGTAGAGGAATCAATATGATGTGAATTCTTAGCAAGTTCCTCTCTAAGGGCAGCTCGCAACATATAGATCTCATTTCTATCTTCCTTTAATTCTTTCTGCAAAATTTCAACTAGGTTTTGAAGGGAATCTATTCTTGCTATTTCCTCGTTTCTTTGCTTAAAAAGGGTTTCTATGGCTGCTGTGAGACAAGCTGCCAAAACTGAGCAGAGGATGGTTTTATTTTTGCCCAGTTTAACTTCTGTTTCATGTTGTAAAGAACAAATTCTATCTATGACATTTTCTAAATTAAACCAGCTGTTCTCTACCCAAACCTCCCCCCCTTGGAGAAGGCTTGGCATTCTATTTAGCAAGCAGAGCAGAAAATTCAGCTTTAACTTCTGTGCTAGAGTTTTCAGTCATTTTATGAAGGGACCAAAACCATGACAGGGAGGTGCAAACTTAAGTTAGACAATCTCACAGCCTTTGCTGTGTTCCCCTTTGCTTCCCTGGCTGGGTGAAGAGACCAAATCTCCCTGGGAGGCCCTGCTTAGCTCCTTCAAGTTGTCCCTTCCTTCCCAGACAGTCCAAATTCACACATAAACAAAAACAGTTTCCCCTTTTGCGCTAAGAGATTTTTTTGGGAAATTCTAAAGACAGAACTCTCAATAGAGTATGGGGGCGTATTTCACCTGGGCGTGCGCAGTTTGTGGGAAATTCGAAGAGCTTTCCTTGCTTTCCAGCTTCGTTCAACCCTTTCGCGATGAAGGGCTAGGTGTGGCTGAAGCAAATCGTCCTTCCCCTGTTACAGACTACAAACAGCCTTGCAGACCCTTCTGTCTATCAGAATCCTGTCCATGATGCCAATTTAATGTCACGATCCGCTCATACCAATGGGGGTGGTGATGGTTGGTTAACTGATCTCGGAGTGCAACAGACAACCTGGAAAGGGGATTGCAGTATCAATCCAAACAAATGCACCTTTATAGAATGACCACAGCAAACGCATGAAAGGAATTAGGGAGAGGAAAAGAATAGAAAAGAGGGGGAGAAAGAGAGAGGGAGTTGTCCTAAGCTGATTATATGATGCTTTTAACCCCAATCATCTTGTTCTGTTTATGCTGCATAATAAGTTTTGCACCTTTAAGACTTGTTGCAGAGAGTGAAGGGGGGAGAGAAGAAGCAGCAGTTTGTTTTCAGACACTGCACTCACTCCTCCACATTCCTGCTCCTGGACTGTGTTGTCTGTGGATGAACAGACAGTGGGACAGAGCTCTCCTTTGCTTTTAGTTAGTTTTAGCTTGCTGAGGCAAGGAAGTTCCCTGGACTGTGGTTTCTTTTCTTTTTTCCCTTTTCTTTGGACCTCTTGAAACCTGCTCTGGACTGAACACCCAGAAGAGCACCGGCAGCTAGCACCTGTGGCCCACCAGGCCGGGCCTGGCCCGCAACATTTCCAGCACCAGAGGGACTGATAAGAGCCTGTGTGAGCTGAACTGCAACCGAGGGAGGGGACTTTCTCAGTTTGTCATCTCTTTTGGAGCAACAAGGGGTTTTATTGTTCAATATTGTTTCAGTTTTATTGTTTAATAAACAGGTTTTTTCCACCTCTTTCCAAGGAGCTATTTTCTCCTGGACCAGTTGGGGGGAGTGTTGCAGAGTGACGCCATTTCCTGTTTCAGGAAAAAGGAAAATCCCGCAGGTGTTGGGATAGGTGAAATCTGTCCTTTCCCCTCCCCCTTTGCCCTCCTGCTAAGTGCTGTCCATCAATCTTAACATTCCAGCAGGGTCATGGTGTGGTTGGCAGAAGTTCAAAAGAAGCCCCTCAGGTCCGGGCTCATTGGCCTGTCCAAGTGTCTTTATCCTTTGAGCCTTCCCCTCCTCCCACCTGGTTGGTGGCTCACCTGTGCCTTTCCCTCCCCCTGTCCCCGGGCTTAAAAGGACATGGGACCATGCGGTCTGGATTCTGTTGGGAGCTGTTACAAGATTCAGAGGTCTGTCATCCTGGAATAAACTCTAGATTAAAACTCTACAGCAGAATCCTCTCCTTTTTCTCTTCACCGTCCCCTGAACTTTTTCCACCAGAGGTAAACTGAGTTTCTACTATGCCTGGATTTGTTGCGAGTGCCTAGCTGCACGATCCAGCCGGCCAAATGTATCTCTGAGGTGAAACATCACAGCTGCCGCCTTTGGCCCAGCAGCAAGGGTCAGATGAGCCCAGGCACGTCCCACCCGGTAATATTGGGATTAATATTTCATAGGGGAGGGGCCAAATGAATCTGCTTTCCTAGAGGAGCCCCTTTGGGGGTTCTCCCCAAAATTTACCCTGAACCAAGACAGGAGTATAGCTACCAAATGTGGAGAGACTAAGTCCTCATAGTCAAGCTGACAGAGTTTGCCTAGTCACGTTGGGAAGAAAATGGCCCTGCCTGGTTAACTCAAGGTTAAGTCCTGGTTAACTCAAGGTTCTATTATAGTCCATTGCTGAGGGGGGAAACAGAATCTTGAAATGGCTGAGGGGGAACGGATACAATCAAGAAGAAGAAGAAGTCTATTGAAATTGCTGAGGGGGAAAAAGATATTGAAGACGGGTACAGACAGTCCATGTTCTCAGCAGGATAAGTCAGTATCAGCAGTGAGTGGGACCCACTGTTTCAGGACTGCTTTCTGGGGGAAACCAGTCTAGGTCCTGTAGGCACATCTGTAGGCAACACTCAGCAGGCATCCTGCTTCAGTCAGGCCAGCACCCCTGCATCAGAATTACAGGTGTCTCAGTCTCAGTCCTTGGTAGGGGGGCTTCAACCTCGGTGCCTCACGCTGGTAGTGGAGATGAAGGATTTTCCATGGGGGGGCTACCAAGTTGCCCCAGCAAGTTCATCTGGCCAAGAGGTGGGAAAATTCCTGGTCTATTGTCGTGAAGCAGGTGCAAGCATATAGGCCGGGTCGCCCTTTGGCAGGCCCTGCTAGAAGCAGTCACTGAAGACACAGCTGTGAACAATCACTTGGCAGGCCAGAATTCTGCTCAGGGGCCTCAGGATTTTTGGTGTTCATCCATTACTGGCAGGCCAGAATTCCCATCGGTGTCTTTAGGGTCCCAGTGTCTGTCCTGGGAATGGTCATGAGGCAAATGAGGGGAACTTTAGACTGTCTTTCACACGTATCAGAAAATCTATTTACTGAAATGGCCAAAAAGAATGCATAACATTTACAATTGAGGGGGAAAAAGAAAACCAAACTCAAACCGTTGGAGCAATATCATTCTAGAGAATGCCATGTCTCTATGAAAAATACAAAAAAATTTCTGTTTTCAAACGCACCCACAAATCACCATTTTGCATCTTTTTTGTTGTTGTTGTTGTTGTTGTTTGTTTTAAAGCTCTGGCACTTATCTGATTCCTTTTTGAGTTAGTTCAGCTCATTAATCTAGTAAGAAAGCTGCTAAAATTAAACGGAAAAACCTATGGGGAACAGGATGCCACTTCAGCCATGTTGTAGGGAAGCATTAGGTCAGCCTTCTGTCTTGTAGAAATATGTCTGTCATATAGGAAAATCAATGTGTAGCACTATCTTATTTTGAACTTTCTCATTGCTACTGGGTTCCTGAATGATCAAGATGGTTTAAACCAACAACAGGCAGCCCTCTAAGATACTCCCCAAACTATTGCAATGGAATAACTTGATCAGGTGAAGAGCTCGCTATGCAAAAGCTGAATATGATGTCAAGAATGCTTTGTTGTGGATTACCATTGTTTGGGATCATTTATCCCTTACCCTCCCATGTAGGTATAGGAAAAAATTAAGAAACCACAAGGCTTTTACAGCTGTTCTTGTATTTTGGGATCGTAAGGACTTGGGTTGGTAAACAAAACTGTGGTGAGTTTTACTATTGACTTTATCGCTGTTTCACTTTGAATTAACTGCTTTGCATTTCAGCTTACCCATCAGAATAATGAGAAGAAGAATATCTTCCTTCCTGCCCAAAAGATGTTGAATTATGCCTGTGATGTCACGGACTTAAAGATGAAAACCATTGTGATTGAAAGGAAGTATTGGCATGCCACAAGGTAACTGGAGTGAGCTGTATTTCCTCCTCAGCTTCACTGTGATAGTAGAATTTTAATTAGCAGTTCCAAAACTTTGTCTTAGCATAGTCTGGTGACATATCTCAGTAGAGCAGTGTCCTAGGGTGACTTTATGATGTTGTATCCCCAGCCATCTGTTCTGTTAATGCTGGATATTATATTCTCTGCCTTCAAGACTGCTTCTGAGAGCAAAGGTGGGGAGAAGAAGAAGTACGGAGTTTGTTATCACAGGCTGCACTCACTCT
Organism: Molothrus ater; assembly: GCF_012460135.2. Classification (NCBI taxonomy): domain Eukaryota; kingdom Metazoa; phylum Chordata; class Aves; order Passeriformes; family Icteridae; genus Molothrus; species Molothrus ater. The sequence continues at coordinate 117,109 of NW_023416702.1, read as the reverse complement.
TCTAAAAGCAACACTGCTCCACATTCTGTGCTGCACTGTGTTGTCTGGGCACTGATGGAGCAGAACAGAGTGTTCTTTGCTTTTCAGTTGGTTTAGCTGGCTGAGGCAGAGTTTTCCCTGGACTGTCTTTTTTCTTTCCCTTTTCTTGGAACTGTTCAAACCTGCTCCAGGCCTATGGGGGCCTACTCTGGGCAGCAGCCTTTCCTAGTGCCGGAGGGATTGATAACAGAGCAAGCATCCACAGGAGAGACTTTCTGAATTTGTTGTCTCTTCAGAGCGGCGATTGAGTTTTGTCATCTGGTATTGTTCATTTTTTGTGCTGGGGGGTGCTTTCCCTGGTAAATAAACAGATTTTTTCCACTTCTCTCAGAGGAAATGTTTCCCAGACCAGTTGAGGGGAGGGGCCGTGTAGGTGGGCTTTCTGGGGGGGGCCCCCTGAGACATAAACTTTAAAGAAATTTAGGGATTTTAGAGGAGCTGAGGTTTTAGTTAGAGATAAGCCTTATTAGAGTTTATCAAAATAAATAGGTAGGCCTTGTTGAAGTTAAGAGTTAGTAGTTAACTAATAATTGATTGCTTGTCAACATCATGTTTGCTTAGCTGGGTTTATCATGAAGAATATAGAAACTCATAAATAGCTTTTAGGAACATAAGACAATTGTAGGCCACCTCTGTTCTGAAACCAATTGAAGATGGGGAATGGGAGTTCTACCAATGGGTTCATTTGTCATATTTGCATTGAAAATGTAGAAAGTTCAGAACCAGGAAGACTTCATTTATTTCCTCATTTTGGAACCCCTCCCCATGAAAGGGACCACCGATTCATTTTGAGGAACAAACTACGCATGCTAAATAGCTTTTGAACTAATTACCATACGAAGTGAGGAATGATGGGATGTACCTAAATTATGAATATGTATTTGTCTTTTGGGTATTCAATACTTGTATAGATAAAAAGACTCTGTTATCACCTCTAAATCACAGTGTGTATTTGGGAGCTATCCCGCACGCTGCCCAGCGTTGCAATAAACATACACTTTCTAATTTTGAACTGTTAGAGAGCCTTGGTCCGTCACAGTTGGATATCAGTACTAGATCAATATTTTTAATAAATCACCCCTTCTTGAGGATTGCTGCCAAATTTGCCCTAAACCAAGACAAGCAGGATCTGCGATTTAGAGAATGATGGAATCACTTTGGTTGGAAAAGACCTTTAAGAACATTGAGTCTAAATGTAATTAGCAAACACAACCATCAAGCAATGTTTTGCTGTCTGAAGAGAACATGGTTTATCTGGTAAGCTTTGCAAGTATTTGTGTCATCACAAGCATGCATGTCCAATGCATTAGATGGGTATATAATAAGAAACCTGTGCAAATCAACAGAATGGTTCTCAGGGTAGGATATTGGCATGTTTCATCCTTCTTCCCGACTTCTTCCAATGAATTATTTTTACAAAGTAATGATTGGAATTGTTACTCTTTTGACGGTTCTTGTTGTATTACTGACATTTTTGGCATAGGAATGCCAAATAGGCTAATTCACCTAGTTTTTCAGATAAAGACCAAGATTTAGTGTTGCTTAAGCTGGAGGCAGAAATATTTAAATCTTCCAGCCTCCTTCTTAGTACCTAATTTCTATTACAATATCAGTGCACAATCTTGTCCCTTAAGGTCCAGCTAGCTCAGTTTATACCAACAGGGTGACATTAGTAGGGCTCACGTGATGCTGCACACAGAAGCCCTCGGGGTACACCTCTAGCAGACAGTAATTCGTGCAGTTGGACCATCCCAGTGCTGACTTTGGATCACCAGAAGAGTAGAACTAGAGAGATTTGATGGAGAGCTCTCTGGAGGAAGTGGCCTGAAGAAGACAGCAGAAATCCCATCTGTGTGTTTGTACAAATAACGTGAATACCATTTACAGAAAAAGATCTTCAAATGGATCTAGCTTTTTCTGCAGACTATTTGTCAACTATATGCATTACATGGACAGTTCCACTGAGCATCTGAAATACAGCTGCGTTTAAGTGGATTGATTCAGGGTTGGAAAGCAGTGAAATAAAGCTTTTCAGGAATAGCTGACATCCAAGTCCCGCAGAAATTTACCTATTTTTAATGTCCAGATGCTTTTTAAAATCATGGGTGACCATTTAGCTACCTAATAGCTTTAATCAGAAATGCAAAGAAAATTTTAAACTCCCATCTTTTATAGCTTGAATATTTTTCTTTGTTTATTTCCTGGTTTCCAATTCAGGTCTACAAATCATATGATTAGGTAATGAGAACTCATGCTGTATAAAAATATTTCGTGCTATACTTCCAAGTCAAGGCCATGTTTTTCCCGGAACTGTTTAAAAAAATAAAATTCTATCTGGATTCTCTCTAGCCCACACTCATCATTATATAAAATCATTGAAATATTATATTTTGACTTTACATGGTGCAATTATATTCAGAAATCCAAGGCTCTATTGTTAGATTGTTTGTATGGTTTTCTGGCAATTCTAACTTCCCACAACCACTCTTGGCAGCTATATATTTTTGCAGCAAGGCATCACAGGGGTCTGTGAGAAGTTTGAATGTGAAGCAGAGCTAACATTAAAATACACGTGACATACTCGAAATATTTCACTTCCGAAAGTTACAGTTTGCTTAGATGGAAGGAAATATGAAATAAATAAACCTCACACAACATTTCTAAATCTTGGAAATCTATTACCTGAACTTTGAGTCAGTTTGCAGGACAGGACTCTGTAGAAATGCAAATGTGAAGTCCAAGGAATAGAGCAGAAGGTGTATTGGGCAGGGGTACAGAAGATTGCTCTGAAGGGTGATGTAAGCAAGATTGCATCCTATAAAGATAGCAGCTGCTTCTTCTGGTGCCAACATAGAGAATTTGCGCCACCAGCCTAGTTTTCTGGGGACATTTGATCTGTACACTCTTGAGGGCTTGTAGATGGGAATGAATGTGTCCTTTGATCTGTTTTTTTCTTTTGAATGTCTATGACCTGACTTGCTATTGTGTACTGTACTGTATCGTTTTATAAACAGACACGTTTCATCTGTTTGAAAGCTGTAGTTGAAAGTGAGCTTGCAATCATGAGTTGGCTGTCAAAAGAATTAATTTTCTGCTTTAAGCAAAATATCAATAGAAACATTCCATCCACTCCTATGATACAGATTCCTTTTGAATTTACAGAGTAATTTGCATTAGTGAGTATACTGCATGTGCAATAAATACACCTTGCTTGGTTTCTAATGATGATAATAGTCCTCTTTGTATTACTCTAAGGATTGAACTCACCATCATTATTTTCCTGTTCTCATTGAACTGTAAAGGAAAAATAGTTTTGCATTAACCAAGGAGTAAAATGCATGGATTTAGCATCATTCTTGCAAGTAGTCCTCGATTCTGAAAATACCTCTCAGAAGCTGCATCAAATGGCAAAGCTAGACAGATGGCAGAATGCAGAACCTGCCATTTAGGATCAGGTACAAAATAACACCCAAGAAATTCTTCATGGATGCTGCATAAGTACAAAGACGCCGTTATTTAAAAGAGAAAAATAGTCAATGTGAAATGTGTTTGATGAATAAAAAGCTATGCTAATCAAGAGACTACAGTGCCAAGTGTGCTACAAGGCTTTTTTGTAATTAACATCATTCCCAGCATGAAAAAATACTATTTTTATTGTAGATTGCTTAAGAGTTCACAACAGTTTGGAAAAAAGTGCTTTGCTTTTTCTATTCATAGGAACTGTGTATCATGGTAAGAGATACTGTAAACAGGTTTTGGAAAACAATGTTATTTTGAAGATTCATTCTATTCAGAAATACTTCCCATGAAAAAATTTGCTCTGCCTTCCATCCTGAAGACTCTTAAAGGAAAATGTCTTTGTTGCATTCTCTTCACACTAGTTCAGGAGCTCAGTCTTACCTGCATTCTAATGCTTTTTTATGTTCCTGATGGCATGGCTTAGACATCCTTGTCTCCATTACCATCATGATTTCCAGATCAAGTGATGAGAATTTTTCTTCAGGATTGGTGAAGTTAAGTGTCATAACATTTTTGTCAAGTCAATTTGAAGGGTTTTTTTTGCCAAAGGAATCTCTTCCTTCCTAATGAAAACCATTGGCAATAGCAAACCTACTCAGTTTTTCAGGAAGTCAGATAATACATCTCCACTGTACAAGGTCCTCCGTTTGGTTTTTTTTCACCAGAAGAAAACTCCTGTTTTCTTCTTCTTCTTCTATCACCTTAGACTTACTTTCTTCCAAAATCTTTTTAAACCTTTAGATTTCTCTTTATAGCTAATTACTTTCACAGTGTGCTATAGCATATGTATTTGAAAAGACCATTTGTACATATTCAAATGGCTTACTTCTAATCTATTAAGAAATGGCTGTACTTCTATTAAGGAAACATAAAGGTGCAGTAATATTTTTTCTTCTACAAAATTTAAAAAGCCCCAACTATTAAAAATGATACCAGCAAATGATGTCTGTAAGACTGAGGCAGGAGACTTTTTTCCAGAACAATGTGCAGTTCTTCCCAATTCTATTTTTCCCTCCGATTACTTTGTACAAAAATAGTTTTACACAGTCTTCTAATAGTGGCGTGTTACTAGTGGGGTAGAGTATTGCCCTGCCAGCATTGGAATTGACTCGACTGTAGTTGTGTTCAAATTTGCTGATGAGACAAGGTTTTTTTGCTGAACGCACTTCAGCAAGCAAGAGAGCTTCTTAGTCTTAAGATGCTATGAGTCCCAGAAGAAGATGAATGAGGTGATGACATGCCTTGTGTTCTGAAGAGAGATCAAAACTTATTTCTGGGGTCACCCCCCCTCTTGGTACAGAAAGCACACAGAGGGCTTTGAAGCAGCACTTTCACCCTCTTTGCATTCACTAGTAAATCGGAGACAGAGCTTGCCCCAAGGTTTGTGCAAAAATACTCTTTTGATGCAACTCTTAACCAGACAAAATCTCTGGGAAAATTTGCAGTGGCAGAAAGCAATTTTCCCTTCCTGGGAAATCTACTGAAACGGTTCAGAAGTTATTCCCATTCCCTGTTGCTAACCTCTGCTGTCTAGCTGTCCGATATGTTTGGGACCACGTTGAAATCATTCTAAACAATGTACTGATGCCGCACTGTTGAGTAAACATAGGTCTTTTCCATAGGTGTCAGGGAAAAATATTTCTGTTGGTAAAAATGATAGAAAACAATACCAGCATGGCAGAAAAACAATTACATCAATAGAATGAAGATGCCCAGAATTCTTCTTTTGAAGTTACACACAGTCAATATTTTCTAAAGAAGGTTGTGAAACTTAATAAGGAGTACATTCCACGTGACTGGTGCACAAGTTCATGTTTCCACCTTACAAAATACATATTATTAAAAGAAAAATGTTCTGCCTTGTAGAAAAGTAACCCATTCGTAATTTGATCAAAGATAGGATTAGATCAAGTATTCCTACAAGACAGTAGTAGTACTAGGAAAAGCCTTTTGGCGTCTATTTAACTACAGGAAACTTGAGAAAGCAGAAGAGTGTCCTTCCCTGCTGCAAGCTGTACTTCCTATTTGCTAGTGCTGCTTCAACATTGTCTAAAGAAAACTTGCCAAAATAAGACTATTGCATACAAGCAACTGTAACTATCCATTCCGTTCCAGCTAATTTTAACTAGCAAGTATGAGTCACACACTCTAATGGAATATTCTAATGCATAGATAGATAATAAATGGGGACTCTGGAAAAAGGAGCAAATGCAGTTGAATTTCAGGGAAGGAAATTATTGGAGTGCTAACTGCAGTCCCTCGACTTCACAAGAAATGATGTCTGGTAATCCCAACCAGAAACATATAGAAATCCATTTTCAAATGGGTTGCATCTATGGTCCTCTGCTCTTCCTATATGAAGAAACTGTGGTTTGAATCAATCTTCAAAATAGTATGCCTAAAGACCTTAGATGCCTCCAATTCTTTTGTTGTTTTTTTTTTTTTTTTCCAGAAGCAACTGTCTCAAAACCTTTTTAAAGCTGACATTTTCCCTTAAGATGCCATATTTTAAAAGAGCACCTTGTCATTTAACAGGGTATTCCAAACATCATTTACAAGTTTAGACTGAAAGTAACACTTTTCCTAGTAATCTTTCATTTTTTGCAGCTCAGTGCTAACATAGGCAGCAAAGAAGAGAACAGACCACAGCTCTTTCTGGAGCATCTTGAACAAATGCCCTTGCTTATGTTCTAATCATTCACTTCACCAAAAGACCTAATGATGAAGAAAAGGTTGTGAAAGCATTACTAGTAGTGCTACATGGCAATGTACGGGTGTGATTTCTCAAGCAGAATTTGTATCACATAGATGATACTTGGCAAACAGCAAATGAAGGGGTTTTCTTCAGCTCTCAGACTGATGTTACATGTCAGTAATTTAATAAAAAGATAACAAGAAGAAGGTTATTTTTTAACATGTGAATTTATTTACACCCCTGCCATGGACATCTGAATCTTATGAATAGACAGTGTCTGATTTAGAAAAAAATAAAGAATTACCACAGTTTAAAGAAACATAGGATCATAAACCCTTTGCTGATGGAACGTAGCCTATTCATTGGTTGAAATGAAGCAGGTAGACAGGAGATATGAAATATTTTTTTGTGGATCAAACATTTATTTTCTAAAGTGATGCTGACAGATAGTGAACTCACCAACTTAGATATTGCACGGTAGATAAGGGTACATAACTTGCTCCATCAAGTAATCCCTTGGAACCATCATCCAAGGGGATTTTCCCCTGCATCTGTGAAAATATGCCTACCTTTTTCACAATACTTCTGCAGCAGCATTGTTAGGCCTGATCAGCTGGTATGGAGAGGGAATTATCGGCAGCAAGGTGACTGGCCAGGGCAATTTGCTTCAATGGATTTTGATCTCCCGGATATTTTGCAGACCTGCTTCAGCCCTGCTTGTCAAACACAGCCTTTAAAGGGTGCCAAACAATTGTTAGTCTGTACTGGGCCATATGCTCTTTATTCTCTCCCTCAACTTCTCCATCGCCTCTCATCTGTTTCACATGAGCTATGTTCAAGGTCCACAGGCTACTTTTCACAGAATCTTCAGGCCTGATGCAGTAAGAATGATGACTAGAACACAGCTGGGATCAATTTTCCAGTTTGGATAAAATGCATTCTGCACACAAATCCAATGAGAAGGTGTTCCCCCTATGCCCAGAAAAACCTTCACTAGTACTAGTGTTCTACGTAAACTGCAACTTAGTCTGAAAGAAAAGCTTTTTTCTGAGAGTGTCTAAGAGCTTTGTATGAAGCACAGATATTTGATATATGCAATTTTGAATACCAGAGGAAAAAGAAAACGGCACAAAGCTTTTAATGGTGCTGGTTTTAATTTTAAATTCCATGCACCTTTTCAAAAAGTGTCAGCTCAAATGCCCATCAACATATTTTAGTCACCTGTAAGTCAGTATTCATATAAAATGTGATTCAAATCAAAAGAATTTCAAACCTTTCCTCAAAGTTTATATGCCTAGATTTAATACTTCTGACACATATTAGATGAAAGGAAGACATTTTTTACTGTGGGGGTGATGGAACACTGGAACAGGTTGCCCAGAGAAGTAGTGGGTGTCCCATCCCTGAAAGTATTCAAGGTCAGGTTGGATGGGGCTTTGAGCAGCAACACAGGAGACTCTTGATGGTAGAGAAACAAAGTTTGAATCTAGAAGAAACTCAGAATGAAGTATAGGAGCAAGTTTTCCCTCAGCTCTTGGGGTAAAATCAAAGTGTTACAAAATTACCTTGATCTCTGATTTTCACTACTGTAACAGGTTAATGAAAACTATGCAGAAGATAGCAAATTTTAAAAGAGAGAAGAATTACAGCATAAAATACATGGGATGGGTTTCTACATGGGACAAAATCTCTGTATTTCCACACTTCCTCATGTTAGGATTTCATCAAGTGCCAAAGAAGGCGGCAAAATATCATTCAGGACATTATTTACTGGGGTTCAGCCTGGCCTTTAGTAGGAATTGGGTTTGAACATAATGCAGATATACCACACACTTTCCCTTCGCTGAAAAATTACTGTTTACAATGAATAAGCAATGAGGATATAAAATTGACTGAAAGCATCCTAAAAAGGTAAAGTATTTCATTGTAAATGATCTGTGATCCAAATAGTTCTTCCACCATAGTGAGGGACAAAAGAATTCTTCCATATCATGATGGTTTAAAATTGTATAAACCAATGTTTTCTTCTTTTCTCTTTTGGCCTACAGCGGGGATCACTTTTGGCAAGCTTTGCCTTCTTCGGGAAGGGAAACGGAATCTTGCGATTTCAATGGGGACCAAGAGAGGAATCTTTGGTGCATGTCCCTGCCCTAGATGACATGCCATGACTTTTGATGCCTTTGACTTTGGGAAAGATTTTTTTCTTTTTTTTCCCAATTTTTTTAAGCATCCATGCCATGTCTTTTCTATCTTCCCCTCCACATTGTGTCTTGCTCCTTGCAATTTTCCACTGCTTTGGCAATGTCTGGAAGCTTAGTTTTGGCATGTTTTGGTATTTTGCACTGCTCTGCTATAATCCCGGTCCATTTTCTTAGAGTCACTAAATTGCCCAAATTTCCCAAATTTTTTTTTTTTCTCCTCCAATTGCAATTCCTTAGCTGGTATCTCCATTCCAGCCTGTTTGAAAGTCCTTCTTTTCTGTTTTGGCCTTCAGCAGGGATCAATTCTGGAAAGCTTTGCTGCATGTGCCTGCACTTCATAGCATATGGGGAAATTTTTTCTTTTTTAATTTTAGGTTTTTTTAACTGTCCATATTATGTTCCTCATATCCTCTCCTCCACGTTTTGTCTTCCTCCTTACAATTTTCCACTGCTTTGGCAATGTCTGGAAGCTTAGTTTTGGCATGTTTTGGTATTTTGCACTGCTCTGCTATAATCCCGGTCCATTTTCTTAGAGTCACTAAATTGCCCAAATTTCCCAAATTTTTTTTTTCTCCTCCAATTGCAATTCCTTAGCTGGTATCTCCATTCCAGCCTGTTTGAAAGTCCTTCTTTTCTGTTTTGGCCTTCAGCGGGGATCAATTCTGGCAAGCTTTGCTGCATGTGCCTGCACTTCATAGAATATGGGAAAATTTTTTCTTTTTTAATTTTAGTTTTTTTTAAGTGTCCATACCATGTTCCTCATACCTTCCCCTCCATGTTGTGTCTTCCTCCTTGCCATTTTCCCCTGCTTTGGCAACGCCTGGGAGCTTAGTTTTGGCATGTTTTGGTCCTTTGCAATGCAGCTCATTTCCTCACAGACCATTTCTTGAAGACACTAAAACTCCCAATTTTCTGCATTTTTTTGGCTTTTTTTCAATTGGATTTCATTTGATCCTATCTCCTTTCCAGAGCGTTTGTAAGCCTTTCTTTATGGGGTCGCAAGATTCCGTTTCCTTCCCGAAAGGAAATGAAATTTCCTTTCGGGAAGGGAAACGGAATCTTGCGATTTCAATGGGGACCAAGAGAGGAATCTTTGGTGCATGTCCCTGCCCTAGATGACATGCCATGACTTTTGATGCCTTTGACGTTGGGAAAGATTTTTTTCTTTTTATTTCCATTTTTTTTAAGCATCCATGCCATGTCTTTTATATCTTCCCCTCCACGTTGTGTCTTGCTCCTTGCAATTTTCCACTGCTTTGGCAATGTCTGGAAGCTTAGTTTTGGCATGTTTTAGTATTTTGCGCTGCTCTGCTATAATCCCGGTCCATTTACTTATAGTCACTAAATTGCCCAAATTTCCCAAATTTTTTTTTTTTCTCCTCCAATTGCAATTCCTTAGCTGGTATCTCCATTCCAGCCTGTTTGAAAGTCCTTCTTTTCTGTTTTGGCCTTCAGCGGGGATCAATTCTGGCAAGCTTTGCTGCATGTGCCTGCACTTCATAGAATATGGGAAAATTTTTTCTTTTTTAATTTTAGTTTTTTTTAAGTGTCCATACCATGTTCCTCATAACTTCCCCTCCATGTTGTGTCTTCCTCCTTGCCATTTTCCCCTGCTTTGGCAACGTCTGGGAGCTTAGTTTTGGCATGTTTTGGTCCTTTGCAATGCAGCTCATTTCCTCACAGACCATTTCTTGAAGACACTAAAACTCCCAATTTTCTGCATTTTTTTGGCTTTTTTTCAATTGGATTTCATTTGATCCTATCTCCTTTCCAGAGCGTTTGTAAGCCTTTCTTTATGGGGTCACAAGATTCCGTTTCCTTCCCGAAAGGAAATGAAATTTCCTTTCGGGAAGGGAAACGGAATCTTGCGATTTCAATGGAGACCAAGAGAGGAATCTTTGGTGCATGTCCCTGCCCTAGATGACATGCCATGACTTTTGATGCCTTTGACTTTGGGAAAGATTTTTTTCTTTTTTTTTCCATTTTTTTAAGCATCCATGCCATGTCTTTTATATCTGCCCCTCCACGTTGTGTCTTCCTCCTTGCAATTTTCCACTGCTTTGGCAATGTCTGGAAGCTTAGTTTTGCATGTTTTGGTTTTTTGCACTGCTCTGCTATAATCCCGGACCATTTTCTTAGAGTCACTAAATTGCCCAAATTTCCCAAATTTTTTTTTTTTCTCCTCCAATTGCAATTCCGTAGCTGGTATCTCCATTCCAGCCTGTTTGAAAGTCCTTCTTTTCTCTTTTGGCCTTCAGCGGGGATCAATTCTGGCAAGCTTTGCTGCATGTGCCTGCACTTCATGGCATATGGGAAAATTTTTTCTTTTTTAATTTTAGGTTTTTTTAAGTGTCCATATTATGTTCCTCATACCTTCCCCTCCACGTTGTGTCTTGCTCCTTGCAATTTTCCACTGCCTTGGCAATGTCTGGAAGCTTAGTTTTGGCATGTTTTGGTATTTTGCACTGCTCTGCTATAATCCCGGTCCATTTTCTTAGAGTCACTAAATTGCCCAAATTTCCCAAATTTTTTTTTTTTCTCCTCCAATTGCAATTCCTTAGCTGGTATCTCCATTCCAGCCTGTTTGAAAGTCCTTCTTTTCTGTTTTGGCCTTCAGCGGGGATCAATTCTGGCAAGCTTTGATGCATGTGCCTCCATTTCATAGAATATGGGAAAATTTTTTCTTTTTTAATTTTAGATTTTTTTAAGTGTTCATACCATGTTCCTCATGTCCTCTCCTCCACGTTGTGTCTTCCTCCTTGCCATATTCCCCTGCTTTGGCAACGTCTGGGAGCTTAGTTTTGGCATGTTTTGGTCCTTTGCAATGCAGCTCATTTCCTCACAGACCATTTCTTGAAGACACTAAAACTCCCAATTTTCTGCATTTTTTTGGCTTTTTTCAATTGGATTTCATTTGATCCTATCTCCTTTCCAGAGCGTTTGTAAGCCTTTCTTTATGGGGTCGCAAGATTCCGTTTCCCTTCCCGAAAGGAAATTTCATTTCCTTTCGGGAAGGAAACGGAATCTTGCGATTTCAATGGGGACCAAGAGAGGAATCTTTGGTGCATGTCCCTGCCCTAGATGACATGCCATGACTTTTGATGCCTTTGACTTTGGGAAAGATTTTTTTCTTTTTTTTTCCATTTTTTTTCAGCATCCATGCCATGTCTTTTATATCTTCCCCTCCACGTTGTGTCTTCCTCCATGCAATTTTCCACTGCTTTGGCAATGTCTGGAAGCTTAGTTTTGGCATGTTTTGGTATTTTACACTGCTCTGCTATAATCCCGGTCCATTTTCTTAGAGTCACTAAATTGCCCAAATTTCCCCAATTTTTTTTTTTTCTCCTCCAATTGCAATTCCGTAGCTGGTATCTCCATTTCAGCCTGTTTGAAAGTCCTTCTTTTCTCTTTTGGCCTTCAGCGGGGATCAGTTCTGGAAAGCTTTGCTGCATGTGCCTGCACTTCATAGCATATGGGGAAATTTTTTCTTTTTTAATTTTAGGTTTTTTTAAGTGTCCATATTATGTTCCTCATACCTTCCCCCCAACGTTGTGTCTTGCTCCTTGCAATTTTCCACTGCCTTGGCAATGTCTGGAAGCTTAGTTTTGGCATGTTTTGGTATTTTGCACTGCTCTGCTATAATCCCGGTCCATTTTCTTAGAGTCACTAAATTGCCCAAATTTCCGAAATTTTTTTTTTTTCTCCTCCAATTGCAATTCCTTAGCTGGTATCTCCATTCCAGCCTGTTTGAATGTCCTTCTTTTCTGTTTTGGCCTCCAGCGGGGATCAATTCTGGCAAGCTTTGCTGCATGTGCCTGCACTTCATAGAATATGGGAAAATTTTTTCTTTTTTAATTTTAGATTTTTAAGTGTCCATACCATGTTCCTCCTATCCTCTCCTCCACGTTGTGTCTTCCTCCTTGCCATTTTCCCCTGCTTTGGCAATGTCTTGGAGCTTAGTTTTGGCATGTTTTGGTATTTTGCACTGCTCTGCTATAATCCCGGTCCATTTTATTAGAGTCACTAAATTGCCCAAATTTCCCAAATTTTTTTTTTTTCTCCTCCAATTGCAATTCCGTAGCTGGTATCTCCATTCCAGCCAGTTTGAAAGTCCTTCTTTTCTCTTTTGGCCTTCAGCGGGGATCTCTTTTGGCAAGCTTTGCTGCATGTGCCTCCATTTCATAGAATATGGGAAAATTTTTTCTTTTTTAATTTTAGATTTTTTTTAAGTGTCCATACCATGTTCCTCCTATCCTCTCCTCCACGTTGTGTCTTGCTCCTTGCCATTTTCCCCTGCTTTGGCAACGTCTGGGAGCTTAGTTTTGGCATGTTTTGGTCCTTTGCAATGCAGCTCATTTCCTCACAGACCATTTCTTGAAGACACTAAAACTCCCAATTTTCTGCATTTTTTTGGCTTTTTTTCAATTGGATTTCATTTGATCCTATCTCCTTTCCAGAGCGTTTGTAAGCCTTTCTTTATGGGGTCGCAAGATTCCGTTTCCTTCCCGAAAGGAAATGAAATTTCCTTTCGGGAAGGGAAACGGAATCTTGCGATTTCAATGGGGACCAAGAGAGGAATCTTTGGTGCATGTCCCTGCCCTAGATGACATGCCATGACTTTTGATGCCTTTGACTTTGGGAAAGATTTTTTTCTTTTTTTTTCCATTTTTTTTAAGCATCCATGCCATGTCTTTTATATCTTCCCCTCCACGTTGTGTCTTGCTCCTTGCAATTTTCCACTGCTTTGGTAATGTCTGGAAGCTTAGTTTTGGCATGTTTTGGTATTTTGCACTGCTCTGCTATAATCCCGGTCCATTTTCTTAGAGTCACTAAATTGCCCAAATTTCCCAAATTTTTTTTTTTTTCTCCTCCAATTGCAATTCCTTAGCTGGTATCTCCATTCCAGCCTGTTTGAAAGTCCTTCTTTTCTCTTTTGGCGTTCAGCGGGGATCACTTTTGGCAAGCTTTGCTGCATGTGCCTCCATTTCATAGAATATGGGAAAATTTTTTCTTTTTTAATTTTAGATTTTTAAGTGTCCATACCATGTTCCTCATATCCTCTCCTCCACGTTGGGTCTTCCTCCTTGCCATTTTCCCCTGCTTTGGCAACGTCTGGGAGCTTAGTTTTGGCATGTTTTGGTCCTTTGCAATGCAGCTCATTTCCTCACAGACCATTTCTTGAAGACACTAAAACTCCCAATTTTCTGCATTTTTTTGGCTTTTTTTCAATTGGATTTCATTTGATCCTATCTCCTTTCCAGAGCGTTTGTAAGCCTTTCTTTATGGGGTCGCAAGATTCCGTTTCCTTCCCGAAAGGAAATGAAATTTCCTTTCGGGAAGGGAAACGGAATCTTGCGATTTCAATGGGGACCAAGAGAGGAATCTTTGGTGCCTGTCCCTGCCCTAGATGACATGCCATGACTTTTGATGCCTTTGATTTTGGGAAAGATTTTTTTCTTTTTATTTCCATTTTTTTTAAGCATCCATGCCATGTCTTTTATATCTTCCCCTCCACGTTGTGTCTTGCTCCTTGCAATTTTCCACTGCTTTGGCAATGTCTGGAAGCTTAGTTTTGGCATGTTTTGGTATTTTGCACTGCTCTGCTATAATCCCGGTCCATTTTCTTAGAGTCACTAAATTGCCCACATTTCCCAATTTTTTTTTTTTTTCCCCTCCAATTGCAATTCCGTAGCTGGTATCTCCATTCCAGCCTGTTTGAAAGTCCTTCTTTTCTGTTTTGGCCTTCAGCAGGGGTCACTTTTGGCAAGCTTTTCTGCATGTGCCTGCACTTCATAGCATATGGGGAAATTTTTTCTTTTTTAATTTTAGGTTTTTTTAACTGTCCATATTATGTTCCTCATACCTTCCCCTCCACGTTGTGTCTTGCTCCTTGCCTTTTTCCACTGCTTCGGCAACGTCTGGAAGCTTAGTTTTGGCATGTTTTGGTATTTTGCACTGCTCTGCTATAATCCAGGTCCATTTACTTATAGTCACTAAATTGCCCAAATTTCCCAAATTTTTTTTTTTTCTCCTCCAATTGCAATTCCGTAGCTGGTATCTCCATTCCAGCCTGTTTGAAAGTCCTTCTTTTCTCTTTTGGCCGTCAGCGGGGATCACTTTTGGCAAGCTTTGCTGCATGTGCCTCCATTTCATAGAATATGGGAAAATGTTTTCTTTTTTAATTTTAGATTTTTAAGTGTCCATACCATGTTCCTCATATCCACTCCTCCACGTTGGGTCTTCCTCCTTGCCATTTTCCCCTGCTTTGGCAACGTCTGGGAGCTTAGTTTTGGCATGTTTTGGTCCTTTTCAATTCAGCTCATTTCCTCACAGACCATTTCTTGAAGACACTAAAACTCCCAATTTTCTGCATTTTTTTGGCTTTTTTTCAATTGGATTTCATTTGATCCTATCTCCTTTCCAGAGCGTTTGTAAGCCTTTCTTTATGGGGTCGCAAGATTCCGTTTCCTTCCCGAAAGGAAATGAAATTTCCTTTCGGGAAGGGAAACGGAATCTTGCGATTTCAATGGGGACCAAGAGAGGAATCTTTGGTGCATGTCCCTGCCCTAGATGACATGCCATGACTTTTGATGCCTTTGACTTTGGGAAAGATTTTTTTCTTTTTTTTTCCATTTTTTTTAAGCATCCATGCCATGTCTTTTATATCTTCCCCTCCACGTTGTGTCTTGCTCCTTGCAATTTTCCACTGCTTTGGCAATGTCTGGAAGCTTAGTTTTGGCATGTTTTGGTATTTTGCACTGCTCTGCTATAATCCCGGTCCATTTTCTTAGAGTCACTAAATTGCCCAAATTTCCCAAATTTTTTCTTTTTCCCCTCCAATTGCAATTCCGTAGCTGGTATCTCCATTCCAGCCTGTTTGAAAGTCCTTCTTTTCTGTTTTGGCCTTCAGCAGGGGTCACTTTTGGCAAGCTTTTCTGCATGTGCCTGCACTTCATAGCATATGGGGAAATTTTTTCTTTTTTAATTTTAGGTTTTTTTAAGTGTCCATATTATGTTCCTCATACCTTCCCCCCAACGTTGTGTCTTGCTCCTTGCAATTTTCCACTGCCTTGGCAATGTCTGGAAGCTTAGTTTTGGCATGTTTTGGTATTTTGCACTGCTCTGCTATAATCCCGGTCCATTTTCTTAGAGTCACTAAATTGCCCAAATTTCCCAAATTTTTTTTTTTTCTCCTCCAATTGCAATTCCTTAGCTGGTATCTCCATTCCAGCCTGTTTGAAAGTCCTTCTTTTCTGTTTTGGCCTCCAGCGGGGATCAATTCTGGCAAGCTTTGCTGCATGTGCCTGCACTTCATAGAATATGGGAAAATTTTTTCTTTTTTAATTTTAGATTTTTAAGTGTCCATACCATGTTCCTCCTATCCTCTCCTCCACGTTGTGTCTTCCTCCTTGCCATTTTCCCCTGCTTTGGCAATGTCTTGGAGCTTAGTTTTGGCATGTTTTGGTATTTTGCACTGCTCTGCTATAATCCCGGTCCATTTTCTTAGAGTCACTAAATTGCCCAAATTTCCCAAATTTTTTTTTATTCTCCTCCAATTGCAATTCCTTAGCTGGTATCTCCATTCCAGCCAGTTTGAAAGTCCTTCTTTTCTCTTTTGGCCTTCAGCGGGGATCTCTTTTGGCAAGCTTTGCTGCATGTGCCTCCATTTCATAGAATATGGGAAAATTTTTTCTTTTTTAATTTTAGATTTTTTTAAGTGTCCATACCATGTTCCTCCTATCCTCTCCTCCACGTTGTGTCTTGCTCCTTGCCATTTTCCCCTGCTTTGGCAACGTCTGGGAGCTTAGTTTTGGCATGTTTTGGTTCTTTGCAATGCAGCTCATTTCCTCACAGACCATTTCTTGAAGACACTAAAACTCCCAATTTTCTGCATTTTTTTGGCTTTTTTTCAATTGGATTTCATTTGATCCTATCTCCTTTCCAGAGCGTTTGTAAGCCTTTCTTTATGGGGTCGCAAGATTCCGTTTCCTTCCCGAAAGGAAATGAAATTTCCTTTCGGGAAGGGAAACGGAATCTTGCGATTTCAATGGGGACCAAGAGAGGAATCTTTGGTGCATGTCCCTGCCCTAGATGACATGCCATGACTTTTGATGCCTTTGACTTTGGGAAAGATTTTTTTCTTTTTTTTTCCATTTTTTTTAAGCATCCATGCCATGTCTTTTATATCTTCCCCTCCACGTTGTGTCTTGCTCCTTGCAATTTTCCACTGCTTTGGTAATGTCTGGAAGCTTAGTTTTGGCATGTTTTGGTATTTTGCACTGCTCTGCTATAATCCCGGTCCATTTTCTTAGAGTCACTAAATTGCCCAAATTTCCCAAATTTTTTTTTTTTTCTCCTCCAATTGCAATTCCTTAGCTGGTATCTCCATTCCAGCCTGTTTGAAAGTCCTTCTTTTCTCTTTTGGCGTTCAGCGGGGATCACTTTTGGCAAGCTTTGCTGCATGTGCCTCCATTTCATAGAATATGGGAAAATTTTTTCTTTTTTAATTTTAGATTTTTAAGTGTCCATACCATGTTCCTCATATCCTCTCCTCCACGTTGGGTCTTCCTCCTTGCCATTTTCCCCTGCTTTGGCAACGTCTGGGAGCTTAGTTTTGGCATGTTTTGGTCCTTTGCAATGCAGCTCATTTCCTCACAGACCATTTCTTGAAGACACTAAAACTCCCAATTTTCTGCATTTTTTTGGCTTTTTTTCAATTGGATTTCATTTGATCCTATCTCCTTTCCAGAGCGTTTGTAAGCCTTTCTTTATGGGGTCGCAAGATTCCGTTTCCTTCCCGAAAGGAAATGAAATTTCCTTTCGGGAAGGGAAACGGAATCTTGCGATTTCAATGGGGACCAAGAGAGGAATCTTTGGTGCCTGTCCCTGCCCTAGATGACATGCCATGACTTTTGATGCCTTTGACGTTGGGAAAGATTTTTTTCTTTTTATTTCCATTTTTTTTAAGCATCCATGCCATGTCTTTTATATCTTCCCCTCCACGTTGTGTCTTGCTCCTTGCAATTTTCCACTGCTTTGGCAATGTCTGGAAGCTTAGTTTTGGCATGTTTTGGTATTTTGCACTGCTCTGCTATAATCCCGGTCCATTTTCTTAGAGTCACTAAATTGCCCAAATTTCCCAATTTTTTTTTTTTTTTCCCCTCCAATTGCAATTCCGTAGCTGGTATCTCCATTCCAGCCTGTTTGAAAGTCCTTCTTTTCTGTTTTGGCCTTCAGCAGGGGTCACTTTTGGCAAGCTTTTCTGCATGTGCCTGCACTTCATAGCATATGGGGAAATTTTTTCTTTTTTAATTTTAGGTTTTTTTAACTGTCCATATTATGTTCCTCATACCTTCCCCTCCACGTTGTGTCTTGCTCCTTGCCTTTTTCCACTGCTTCGGCAACGTCTGGAAGCTTAGTTTTGGCATGTTTTGGTATTTTGCACTGCTCTGCTATAATCCAGGTCCATTTACTTATAGTCACTAAATTGCCCAAATTTCCCAAATTTTTTTTTTTTCTCCTCCAATTGCAATTCCGTAGCTGGTATCTCCATTCCAGCCTGTTTGAAAGTCCTTCTTTTCTCTTTTGGCCGTCAGCGGGGATCACTTTTGGCAAGCTTTGCTGCATGTGCCTCCATTTCATAGAATATGGGAAAATGTTTTCTTTTTTAATTTTAGATTTTTAAGTGTCCATACCATGTTCCTCATATCCACTCCTCCACGTTGGGTCTTCCTCCTTGCCATTTTCCCCTGCTTTGGCAACGTCTGGGAGCTTAGTTTTGGCATGTTTTGGTCCTTTTCAATTCAGCTCATTTCCTCACAGACCATTTCTTGAAGACACTAAAACTCCCAATTTTCTGCATTTTTTTGGCTTTTTTTCAATTGGATTTGATTTGATCCTATCTCCTTTCCAGAGCGTTTGTAAGCCTTTCTTTATGGGGTCGCAAGATTCCGTTTCCTTCCCGAAAGGAAATGAAATTTCCTTTCGGGAAGGGAAACGGAATCTTGCGATTTCAATGGGGACCAAGAGAGGAATCTTTGGTGCATATCCCTGCCCTAGATGACATGCCATGACTTTTGATGCCTTTGACTTTGGGAAAGATTTTTTTCTTTTTTTTTCCATTTTTTTTAAGCATCCATGCCATGTCTTTTATATCTTCCCCTCCACGTTGTGTCTTGCTCCTTGCAATTTTCCACTGCTTTGGCAATGTCTGGAAGCTTAGTTTTGGCATGTTTTGGTATTTTGCACTGCTCTGCTATAATCCCGGTCCATTTTCTTAGAGTCACTAAATTGCCCAAATTTCCCAATTTTTTTTTTTTTCTCCTCCAATTGCAATTCCGTAGCTGGTATCTCCATTCCAGCCTGTTTGAAAGTCCTTCTTTTCTCTTTTGGCCTTCAGCGGGGATCACTTTTGGCAAGCTTTGCTGCATGTGCCTCCATTTCATAGAATATGGGAAAATTTTTTCTTTTTTAATTTTAGATTTTTAAGTGTCTATATCATGTTCCTCCTATCCTCTCCTCCACGTTGTGTCTTGCTCCTTGCCATTTTCCCCTGCTTTGGCAATGTCTGGAAGCTTAGTTTTGCATGTTTTGGTCCTTTGCAATGCAGCTCATTTCCTCACAGACCATTTCTTGAAGACACTAAAACTCCCAATTTTCTGCATTTTTTTGGCTTTTTTTCAATTGGATTTCATTTAATCCTATCTCCTTTCCAGAGCGTTTGTAAGCCTTTCTTTATGGGGTCGCAAGATTCCGTTTTTTCATTTCATTTCCTTTCGGGAAGGGAAACGGAATCTTGCGATTTCAATGGGGACCAAGAGAGGAATCTTTGGTGCATGTCCCTGCCCTAGATGACATGCCATGACTTTTGATGCCTTTGACTTTGGGAAAGATTTTTTTCTTTTTTTTTCCATTTTTTTTAAGCATCCATGCCATGTCTTTTATATCTTCCCCTCCACGTTGTGTCTTGCTCCTTGCAATTTTCCACTGCTTTGGTAATGTCTGGAAGCTTAGTTTTGGCATGTTTTGGTATTTTGCACTGCTCTGCTATAATCCCGGTCCATTTTCTTAGAGTCACTAAATTGCCCAAATTTCCCAAATTTTTTTTTTTTTCTCCTCCAATTGCAATTCCTTAGCTGGTATCTCCATTCCAGCCTGTTTGAAAGTCCTTCTTTTCTCTTTTGGCGTTCAGCGGGGATCACTTTTGGCAAGCTTTGCTGCATGTGCCTCCATTTCATAGAATATGGGAAAATTTTTTCTTTTTTAATTTTAGATTTTTAAGTGTCCATACCATGTTCCTCATATCCTCTCCTCCACGTTGGGTCTTCCTCCTTGCCATTTTCCCCTGCTTTGGCAACGTCTGGGAGCTTAGTTTTGGCATGTTTTGGTCCTTTGCAATGCAGCTCATTTCCTCACAGACCATTTCTTGAAGACACTAAAACTCCCAATTTTCTGCACTTTTTTGGCTTTTTTTCAATTGGATTTCATTTGATCCTATCTCCTTTCCAGAGCGTTTGTAAGCCTTTCTTTATGGGGTCGCAAGATTCCGTTTCCTTCCCGAAAGGAAATGAAATTTCCTTTCGGGAAGGGAAACGGAATCTTGCGATTTCAATGGGGACCAAGAGAGGAATCTTTGGTGCCTGTCCCTGCCCTAGATGACATGCCATGACTTTTGATGCCTTTGATTTTGGGAAAGATTTTTTTCTTTTTATTTCCATTTTTTTTAAGCATCCATGCCATGTCTTTTATATCTTCCCCTCCACGTTGTGTCTTGCTCCTTGCAATTTTCCACTGCTTTGGCAATGTCTGGAAGCTTAGTTTTGGCATGTTTTGGTATTTTGCACTGCTCTGCTATAATCCCGGTCCATTTTCTTAGAGTCACTAAATTGCCCAAATTTCCCAAATTTTTTTTTTTTCCCCTCCAATTGCAATTCCGTAGCTGGTATCTCCATTCCAGCCTGTTTGAAAGTCCTTCTTTTCTGTTTTGGCCTTCAGCAGGGGTCACTTTTGGCAAGCTTTTCTGCATGTGCCTGCACTTCATAGCATATGGGGAAATTTTTTCTTTTTTAATTTTAGGTTTTTTTAACTGTCCATATTATGTTCCTCATACCTTCCCCTCCACGTTGTGTCTTGCTCCTTGCCTTTTTCCACTGCTTCGGCAACGTCTGGAAGCTTAGTTTTGGCATGTTTTGGTATTTTGCACTGCTCTGCTATAATCCAGGTCCATTTACTTATAGTCACTAAATTGCCCAAATTTCCCAAATTTTTTTTTTTTCTCCTCCAATTGCAATTCCGTAGCTGGTATCTCCATTCCAGCCTGTTTGAAAGTCCTTCTTTTCTCTTTTGGCCTTCAGCGGGGATCAATTCTGGCAAGCTTTGCTGCATGTGCCTGCACTTCATGGCATATGGGAAAATTTTTTCTTTTTTAATTTTAGGTTTTTTTAAGTGTCCATATTATGTTCCTCATACCTTCCCCTCCACGTTGTGTCTTCCTCCTTGCAATTTTCCACTGCTTTGGCAATGTCTGGAAGCTTAGTTTTGGCATGTTTTGGTATTTTGCACTGCTCTGCTATAATCCCGGTCCATTTTCTTATAGTCACTAAATTGCCCAAATCTCCCAAATTTTTTTTTTTTCTCCTCCAATTGCCATTCCTTAGCTGGTATCTCCATTCCAGCCTGTTTGAAAGTCCTTCTTTTCTCTTTTGGCCTTCAGCGGGGATCAATTCTGGCAAGCTTTGCTGCATGTGCCAGCACTTCATAGAATATGGGAAAATGTTTTCTTTTTTAATTTTAGATTTTTAAGTGTCCATACCATGTTCCTCCTATCCTCTCCTCCACGTTGTGTCTTCCTCCTTGCCATTTTCCCCTGCTTTGGCAACGTCTGGGAGCTTAGTTTTGGCATGTTTTGGTCCTTTGCGATGCAGCTCATTTCCTCACAGACCATTTCTTGAAGACACTAAAACTCCCAATTTTCTGCATTTTTTTGGCTTTTTTTCAATTGGATTTCATTTGATCCTATCTCCTTTCCAGAGCGTTTGTAAGCCTTTCTTTATGGGGTCGCAAGATTCCGTTTCCTTCCCGAAAGGAAATGAAATTTCCTTTCGGGAAGGGAAACGGAATCTTGCGATTTCAATGGGGACCAAGAGAGGAATCTTTGGTGCCTGTCCCTGCCCTAGATGACATGCCATGACTTTTGATGCCTTTGACTTTGGGAAAGATTTTTTTCTTTTTTTTTCCATTTATTTTAAGCATCCATGCCATGTCTTTTATATCTTCCCCTCCACGTTGTCTCTTGCTCCTTGCAATTTTCCACTGCTTTGGCAATGTCTGGAAGCTTAGTTTTGGCATGTTTTGGTATTTTGCACTGCTCTGCTATAATCCCGGTCCATTTTCTTAGAGTCACTAAATTGCCCAAATTTCCCAAATTTTTTTTTTTTCTCCTCCAATTGCAATTCCGTAGCTGGTATCTCCATTTCAGCCTGTTTGAAAGTCCTTCTTTTCTCTTTTGGCCTTCAGCGGGGATCAATTCTGGCAAGCTTTGCTGCATGTGCCTGCACTTCATAGCATATGGGAAAATTTTTTCTTTTTTAATTTTAGGTTTTTTTAAGTGTCCATATTATGTTCCTCATACCTTCCCCTCCACGTTGTGTCTTGCTCCTTGCAATTTTCCACTGCCTTGGCAATGTCTGGAAGCTTAGTTTTGGCATGTTTTGGTATTTTGCACTGCTCTGCTATAATCCCGGTCCATTTTCTTAGAGTCACTAAATTGCCCAAATTTCCCAAATTTTTTTTTTTTCTCCTCCAATTGCAATTCCTTAGCTGGTATCTCCATTCCAGCCTGTTTGAAAGTCCTTCTTTTCTCTTTTTGCCTTCAGCGGGGATCACTTTTGGCAAGCTTTGCTGCATGTGCCTCCATTTCATAGAATATGGGAAAATTTTTTCTTTTTTAATTTTAGATTTTTTTAAGTGTCCATACCATGTTCCTCCTATCCTCTCCTCCACGTTGTGTCTTGCTCCTTGCCATTTTCCCCTGCTTTGGCAACGTCTGGGAGCTTAGTTTTGGCATGTTTTGGTCCTTTGCAATGCAGCTCATTTCCTCACAGACCATTTCTTGAAGACACTAAAACTCCCAATTTTCTGCATTTTTTTGGCTTTTTTTCAATTGGATTTCATTTGATCCTATCTCCTTTCCAGAGCGTTTGTAAGCCTTTCTTTATGGGGTCGCAAGATTCCGTTTCCTTCCCGAAAGGAAATGAAATTTCCTTTCGGGAAGGGAAACGGAATCTTGCGATTTCAATGGGGACCAAGAGAGGAATCTTTGGTGCATGTCCCTGCCCTAGATGACATGCCATGACTTTTGATGCCTTTGACTTTGGGAAAGATTTTTTTCTTTTTTTTTCCATTTATTTTAAGCATCCATGCCATGTCTTTTATATCTTCCCCTCCACGGTGTGTCTTGCTCCTTGAAATTTTCCAGTGCTTTGGTAATGTCTGGAAGCTTAGTTCTGGCATGTTTTGGTATTTTGCACTGCTCTGCTATAATCCCGGTCCATTTTCTTAGAGTCACTAAATTGCCCAAATTTCCCAAATTTTTTTTTTTTTCTCCTCCAATTGCAATTCCTTAGCTGGTATCTCCATTCCAGCCTGTTTGAAAGTCCTTGTTTTCTGTTTTCGCCTTCAGCGGGGATCAATTCTGGCAAGCTTTGCTGCATGTGCCTCCATTTCATAGAATATGGGAAAATTTTATCATTTTAATTTTAGGTTTTTTTAACTGTCCATATTATGTTCCTCATACCTTCCCCTCCACGTTGTGCCTTGCTCCTTCCCATTTTCCACTGCTTTGGCAATGTCTGGAAGCTTAGTTTTGGCATGTTTTGGTATTTTGCACTGCTCTGCTATAATCCCGGTCCATTTTCTTAGAGTCACTAAATTGCCCAAATTTCCCAAATTTTTTTTTTTTCTCCTCCAATTGCAATTCCGTAGCTGGTATCTCCATTCCAGCCTGTTTGAAAGTCCTTCTTTTCTCTTTTGGCCTTCAGCGGGATCAATTCTGGCAAGCTTTGCTGCATGTGCCTGCACTTCATGGCATATGGGAAAATTTTTTCTTTTTTAATTTTAGGTTTTTTTAAGTGTCCATATTATGTTCCTCATACCTTCCCCTCCACGTTGTGTCTTCCTCCTTGCAATTTTCCACTGCTTTGGCAATGTCTGGAAGCTTAGTTTTGGCATGTTTTGGTATTTTGCACTGCTCTGCTATAATCCCGGTCCATTTTCTTATAGTCACTAAATTGCCCAAATCTCCCAAATTTTTTTTTTTTCTCCTCCAATTGCAATTCCTTAGCTGGTATCTCCATTCCAGCCTGTTTGAAAGTCCTTCTTTTCTCTTTTGGCCTTCAGCGGGGATCACTTTTGGCAAGCTTTGCTGCATGTGCCTCCATTTCATAGAATATGGGAAAATGTTTTCTTTTTTAATTTTAGATTTTTAAGTGTCCATACCATGTTCCTCCTATCCTCTCCTCCACGTTGTGTCTTCCTCCTTGCCATTTTCCCCTGCTTTGGCAACGTCTGGGAGCTTAGTTTTGGCATGTTTTGGTCCTTTGCAGTGCAGCTCATTTCCTCACAGACCATTTCTTGAAGACACTAAAACTCCCAATTTTCTGCATTTTTTTGGCTTTTTTTCAATTGGATTTCATTTGATCCTATCTCCTTTCCAGAGCGTTTGTAAGCCTTTCTTTATGGGGTCGCAAGATTCCGTTTCCTTCCCGAAAGGAAATGAAATTTCCTTTCGGGAAGGGAAACGGAATCTTGCGATTTCAATGGGGACCAAGAGAGGAATCTTTGGTGCATGTCCCTGCCCTAGATGACATGCCATGACTTTTGATGCCTTTGACTTTGGGAAAGATTTTTTTCTTTTTTTTTCCATTTTTTTTAAGCATCCATGCCATGTCTTTTATATCTTCCCCTCCACGTTGTGTCTTGCTCCTTGCAATTTTCCACTGCTTTGGCAATGTCTGGAAGCTTAGTTTTGGCATGTTTTGGTATTTTGCACTGCTCTGCTATAATCCCGGTCCATTTACTTAGAGTCACTAAATTGCCCAAATTTCCCAAATTTTTTTTTTTTCTCCCTCCAATTGCAATTCCTGTAGCTGGTATCTCCATTCCAGCCTGTTTGAAAGTCCTTCTTTTCTGTTTTGGCCTTCAGCAGGGGTCACTTTTGGCAAGCTTTTCTGCATGTGCCTGCACTTCATAGCATATGGGGAAATTTTTTCTTTTTTAATTTTAGGTTTTTTTAACTGTCCATATTATGTTCCTCATACCTTCCCCTCCACGTTGTGTCTTGCTCCTTGCCTTTTTCCACTGCTTCCGCAACGTCTGGAAGCTTAGCTTTGGCATATTTTGGTATTTTGCACTGCTCTGCTATAATCCAGGTCCATTTACTTATAGTCACTAAATTGCCCAAATTTCCCAAATTTTTTTTTTTTCTCCTCCAATTGCAATTCCGTAGCTGGTATCTCCATTCCAGCCTGTGTGAAAGTCCTTCTTTTCTCTTTTGGCCTTCAGCGGGGATCAATTCTGGCAAGCTTTGCTGCATGTGCCTGCACTTCATAGCATATGGGGAAATTTTTTCTTTTTTAATTTTAGGTTTTTTTAAGTGTCCATATTACTCATATCTTCCCCTCCACGTTGTGTCTTGCTCCTTGCAATTTTCCACTGCCTTTGCAATGTCTGGAAGCTTAGTTTTGGCATGTTTTGGTATTTTGCACTGCTCTGCTATAATCCCGGTCCATTTTCTTAGAGTCACTAAATTGCCCAAATTTCCCAAATTTTTTTTTTTCTCCTCCAATTGCAATTCCTTAGCTGGTATCTCCATTCCAGCCTGTTTGAAAGTCCTTCTTTTCTTTTTTGGCCTCAGCGGGGATCAATTCTGGCAAGCTTTGCTGCATGTGCCTGCACTTCATAGAATATGGGAAAATTTTTTCTTTTTTAATTTTAGATTTTTAAGTGTCCATACCATGTTCCTCCTATCCTCTCCTCCACGTTGTGTCTTCCTCCTTGCCATTTTCCCCTGCTTTGGCAACGTCTGGAAGCTTAGTTTTGGCATGTTTTGGTCCTTTGCAATGCAGCTCATTTCCTCACAGACCATTTCTTGAATACACTAAAACTCAATTTTCTGCATTTTTTTGGCTTTTTTTCAATTGGATTTCATTTATCCTATCTCCTTTCCAGAGCGTTTGTAAGCCTTTCTTTATGGGGTCGCAAGATTCCGTTTTTTCATTTCATTTCCTTTCGGGAAGGGAAACGGAATCTTGCGATTTCAATGGGGACCAAGAGAGGAATCTTTGGTGCATGTCCCTGCCCTAGATGACATGCCATGACTTTTGATGCCTTTGACTTTGGGAAAGATTTTTTTCTTTTTTTTTCCATTTTTTTAAGCATCCATGCCATGTCTTTTATATCTTCCCCTCCACGTTGTGTCTTGCTCCTTGCAATTTTCCACTGCTTTGGTAATGTCTGGAAGCTTAGTTTTGGCATGTTTTGGTATTTTGCACTGCTCTGCTATAATCCCGGTCCATTTTCTTAGAGTCACTAAATTGCCCAAATTTCCCAAATTTTTTTTTTTTCTCCTCCAATTGCAATTCCTTAGCTGGTATCTCCTCTCCATTCCAGCCTGTTTGAAAGTCCTTCTTTTCTCTTTTGGCCTTCAGCGGGATCACTTTTGGCAAGCTTTGCTGCATGTGCCTCCATTTCATAGAATATGGGAAAATTTTTTCTTTTTTAATTTTAGATTTTTTTAAGTGTCCATACCATGTTCCTCCTATCCTCTCCTCCACGTTGTGTCTTCCTCCTTGCCATTTTCCCCTGCTTTGGCAACGTCTGGGAGCTTAGTTTTGGCATGTTTTGGTCCTTTGCAATGCAGCTCATTTCCTCACAGACCATTTCTTGAAGACACTAAAACTCCCAATTTTCTGCATTTTTTTGGCTTTTTTTCAATTGGATTTCATTTGATCCTATCTCCTTTCCAGAGCGTTTGTAAGCCTTTCTTTATGGGTCGCAAGATTCCGTTTCCTTCCCGAAAGGAAATGAAATTTCCTTTCGGGAAGGGAAACGGAATCTTGCGATTTCAATGGGGACCAAGAGAGGAATCTTTGGTGCATGTCCCTGCCCTAGATGACATGCCATGACTTTTGATGCCTTTGACTTTGGGAAAGATTTTTTTCTTTTTTTTTCCATTTTTTTTAAGCATCCATGCCATGTCTTTTATATCTTCCCCTCCACGTTGTGTCTTGCTCCTTGCAATTTTCCACTGCTTTGGCAATGTCTGGAAGCTTAGTTTTGGCATGTTTTGGTATTTTGCACTGCTCTGCTATAATCCCGGTCCATTTCTTAGAGTCACTAAATTGCCCAAATTTCCCAAATTTTTTTTTTCTCCTCCAATTGCAATTCCGTAGCTGGTATCTCCATTCCAGCCTGTTTGAAAGTCCTTCTTTTCTCTTTTGGCCTTCAGCGGGGATCAATTCTGGCAAGCTTTGCTGCATGTGCCTGCACTTCATAGCATATGGGAAAATTTTTTCTTTTTTAATTTTAGTTTTTTAAAGTGTCCATATTATGTTCCTCATACCTTCCCCTCCACGTTGTGTCTTGCTCCTTGCAATTTTCCACTGCTTTGGCAATGTCTGGAAGCTTAGTTTTGGCATGTTTTGGTATTTTGCACTGCTCTGCTATAATCCCGGTCCATTTTCTTAGAGTCACTAAATTGCCCAAATTTCCCAAATTTTTTTTTTTCTCCTCCAATTGCAATTCCGTAGCTGGTATCTCCATTCCAGCCTGTTTGAAAGTCCTTCTTTTCTCTTTTGGCCTTCAGCGGGATCACTTTTGGCAAGCTTTGCTGCATGTGCCTCCATTTCATAGAATATGGGAAAATTTTTTCTTTTTTAATTTTAGATTTTTAAGTGTCCATACCATGTTCCTCATATCCTCTCCTCCACGTTGTGTCTTGCTCCTTGCCATTTTCCCCTGCTTTGGCAACGTCTGGGAGCTTAGTTTTGGCATGTTTTGGTCCTTTGCAATGCAGCTCATTTCCTCACAGACCATTTCTTGAAGACACTAAAACTCCCAATTTTCTGCATTTTTTTGGCTTTTTTTCAATTGGATTTCATTTGATCCTATCTCCTTTCCAGAGCGTTTGTAAGCCTTTCTTTATGGGGTCGCAAGATTCCGTTTTTCCCGAAAGATTTCCTTTCGGAAGGGAAACGGAATCTTGCGATTTCAATGGGGACCAAGAGAGGAATCTTGGTGCATGTCCCTGCCCTAGATGACATGCCATGACTTTTGATGCCTTTGACTTTGGAAAGATTTTTTTCTTTTTTTTTCCATTTTTTTTAAGCATCCATGCCATGTCTTTTATATCTTCCCCTCCACGTTGTGTCTTGCTCCTTGCAATTTTCCACTGCTTTGGCAATGTCTGGAAGCTTAGTTTTGGCATGTTTTGGTATTTTGCACTGCTCTGCTATAATCCCGGTCCATTTACTTAGAGTCACTAAATTGCCCAAATTTCCCAAATTTTTTTTTTTCTCCTCCAATTGCAATTCCGTAGCTGGTATCTCCATTCCAGCCTGTTTGAAAGTCCTTCTTTTCTCTTTTGGCCTTCAGCGGGGATCACTTTTGGCAAGCTTTGCTGCATGTGCCTCCATTTCATAGAATATGGGAAAATTTTTTCTTTTTTAATTTTAGATTTTTAAGTGTCCATACCATGTTCCTCATATCCTCTCCTCCACGTTGTGTCTTGCTCCTTGCCATTTTCCCCTGCTTTGGCAACGTCTGGAGCTTAGTTTTGGCATGTTTTGGTCCTTTGCAATGCAGCTCATTTCCTCACAGACCATTTCTTGAAGACACTAAAACTCCCAATTTTCTGCATTTTTTTGGCTTTTTTTCAATTGGATTTCATTTGATCCTATCTCCTTTCCAGAGCGTTTGTAAGCCTTTCTTTATGGGGTCGCAAGATTCCGTTTCCTTCCCGAAAGGAAATGAAATTTCCTTTCGGGAAGGGAAACGGAATCTTGCGATTTCAATGGGGACCAAGAGAGGAATCTTTGGTGCATGTCCCTGCCCTAGATGACATGCCATGACTTTTGATGCCTTTGACTTTGGGAAAGATTTTTTTCTTTTTTTTCCATTTTTTTTAAGCATCCATGCCATGTCTTTTATATCTTCCCCTCCACGTTGTGTCTTGCTCCTTGCAATTTTCCACTGCTTTGGCAATGTCTGGAAGCTTAGTTTTGGCATGTTTTGGTATTTTGCACTGCTCTGCTATAATCCCGGTCCATTTACTTAGAGTCACTAAATTGCCCAAATTTCCCAAATTTTTTTTTTCTCCTCCAATTGCAATTCCTTAGCTGGTATCTCCATTCCAGCCTGTTTGAAAGTCCTTCTTTTCTCTTTTGGCCTTCAGCGGGGATCACTTTTGGCAAGCTTTGCTGCATGTGCCTCCATTTCATAGAATATGGGAAAATTTTTTCTTTTTTAATTTTAGATTTTTAAGTGTCCATACCATGTTCCTCCTATCCTCTCCTCCACGTTGTGTCTTCCTCCTTGCCATTTTCCCCTGCTTTGGCAACGTCTGGGAGCTTAGTTTTGGCATGTTTTGGTCCTTTGCAATGCAGCTCATTCCTCACAGACCATTTCTTGAAGACACTAAAACTCCCAATTTTCTGCATTTTTTTGGCTTTTTTTCAATTGGATTTCATTTGATCCTATCTCCTTTCCAGAGCGTTTGTAAGCCTTTCTTTATGGGGTCGCAAGATTCCGTTTCCTTCCCGAAAGGAAATGAAATTTCCTTTCGGGAAGGGAAACGGAATCTTGCGATTTCAATGGGGACCAAGAGAGGAATCTTTGGTGCATGTCCCTGCCCTAGATGACATGCCATGACTTTTGATGCCTTTGACTGGGAAAGATTTTTTCTTTTTTTTTCCATTTTTTTTAAGCATCCATGCCATGTCTTTATATCTTCCCCTCCACGTTGTGTCTTGCTCCTTGCAATTTTCCACTGCTTTGGCAATGTCTGGAAGCTTAGTTTTGGCATGTTTTGGTATTTTGCACTGCTCTGCTATAATCCCGGTCCATTTTCTTAGAGTCACTAAATTGCCCAAATTTCCCAAATTTTTTTTTTTTTCTCCTCCAATTGCAATTCCGTAGCTGGTATCTCCATTCCAGCCTGTTTGAAAGTCCTTCTTTTCTCTTTTGGCCTTCAGCGGGGATCAATTCTGGCAAGCTTTGCTGCATGTGCCTGCACTTCATAGCATATGGGAAAATTTTTCTTTTTTAATTTTAGGTTTTTAAGTGTCCATATTATGTTCCTCATACCTTCCCCTCCACGTTGTGTCTTGCTCCTTGCAATTTTCCACTGCTTTGGCAATGTCTGGAAGCTTAGTTTTGGCATGTTTTGGTATTTTGCACTGCTCTGCTATAATCCCGGTCCATTTTCTTAGAGTCACTAAATTGCCCAAATTTCCCAAATTTTTTTTTTTCTCCTCCAATTGCAATTCCGTAGCTGGTATCTCCATTCCAGCCTGTTTGAAAGTCCTTCTTTTCTCTTTTGGCCTTCAGCGGGGATCAATTTTGGCAAGCTTTGCTGCATGTGCCTGCATTTCATAGCATATGGGAAAATTTTTTCTTTTTTAATTTTAGATTTTTAAGTGTCCATACCATGTTCCTCATATCCTCTCCTCCACGTTGTGTCTTGCTCCTTGCCATTTTCCCCTGCTTTGGCAACGTCTGGGAGCTTAGTTTTGGCATGTTTTGGTCCTTTGCAATGCAGCTCATTTCCTCACAGACCATTTCTTGAAGACACTAAAACTCCCAATTTTCTGCATTTTTTTGGCTTTTTTTCAATTGGATTTCATTTGATCCTATCTCCTTTCCAGAGCGTTTGTAAGCCTTTCTTTATGGGGTCGCAAGATTCCGTTTCCTTCCAAAGTGATTTCCTTTCGGGAAGGGAAACGGAATCTTGCGATTTCAATGGGGACCAAGAGAGGAATCTTTGGTGCATGTCCCTGCCCTAGATGACATGCCATGACTTTTGATGCCTTTGACTTTGGGAAAGATTTTTTCTTTTTTTTTTCCATTTTTTTTTAGCATCCATGCCATGTCTTTTATATCTTCCCCTCCACGTTGTGTCTTGCTCCTTGCAATTTTCCACTGCTTTGGCAATGTCTGGAAGCTTAGTTTTGGCATGTTTTGGTATTTTGCACTGCTCTGCTATAATCCCGGTCCATTTTCTTATAGTCACTAAATTGCCCAAATTTCCCAAATTTTTTTTTTTCTCCTCCAATTGCAATTCCGTAGCTGGTATCTCCATTCCAGCCTGTTTGAAAGTCCTTCTTTTCTCTTTTGGCCTTCAGCGGGGATCACTTTTGGCAAGCTTTGCTGCATGTGCCTCCATTTCATAGAATATGGGAAAATTTTTTCTTTTTTAATTTTAGATTTTTAAGTGTCCATACCATGTTCCTCCTATCCTCTCCTCCACGTTGTGTCTTCCTCCTTGCCATTTTCCCCTGCTTTGGCAACGTCTGGGAGCTTAGTTTTGGCATGTTTTGGTCCTTTGCAATGCAGCTCATTTCCTCACAGACCATTTCTTGAAGACACTAAAACTCCCAATTTTCTGCATTTTTTTGGCTTTTTTTCAATTGGATTTCATTTGATCCTATCTCCTTTCCAGAGCGTTTGTAAGCCTTTCTTTATGGGGTCGCAAGATTCCGTTTCCTTCCCGAAAGGAAATGAAATTTCCTTTCGGGAAGGGAAACGGAATCTTGCGATTTCAATGGGGACCAAGAGAGGAATCTTTGGTGCATGTCCCTGCCCTAGATGACATGCCATGACTTTTGATGCCTTTGACTTTGGGAAAGATTTTTTTCTTTTTTTTTTCCATTTTTTAAGCATCCATGCCATGTCTTTTATATCTTCCCCTCCACGTTGTGTCTTGCTCCTTGCAATTTTCCACTGCTTTGGCAATGTCTGGAAGCTTAGTTTTGGCATGTTTTGGTATTTTGCACTGCTCTGCTATAATCCCGGTCCATTTTCTTAGAGTCACTAAATTGCCCAAATTTCCCAAATTTTTTTTTTTCTCCTCCAATTGCAATTCCGTAGCTGGTATCTCCATTCCAGCCTGTTTGAAAGTCCTTCTTTTCTCTTTTGGCCTTCAGCGGGGATCACTTTTGGCAAGCTTTGCTGCATGTGCCTGCATTTCATAGCATATGGGAAAATTTTTCTTTTTTAATTTTAGGTTTTTTAAGTGTCCATACCATGTTCCTCATACCTTCCCCTCCACGTTGTGTCTTGCTCCTTGCAATTTTCCACTGCTTTGGCAATGTCTGGAAGCTTAGTTTTGGCATGTTTTGGTATTTGCAATGCTCTGCTATAATCCCGGTCCATTTTCTTGAGTCACTAAATTGCCCAAATTTCCCAAATTTTTTTTTTCTCCTCCAATTCAATTCCTGTAGCTGGTATCTCCATTCCACCTGTTTGAAAGTCCTTCTTTTCTCTTTTGGCCTTCAGCGGGATCAATTCTGGCAAGCTTTGCTGATGTGCCTCACTTCATAGCCTATGGGGAAATTTTTTCTTTTTTAATTTTAGATTTTTTTTAAGTGTCCATACCATGTTCCTCATACCTTCCCTCCACGTTGTGTCTTGCTCCTTGCATTTTCCACTGCTTTGGCAATGTCTGGAAGCTTAGTTTTGGCATGTTTTGGTATTTTGCACTGCTCTGCTATAATCCCGGTCCATTTCTTAAGTCACTAAATTGCCCAAATTTCCCAAATTTTTTTTTTTCTCCTCCAATTGCAATTCCGTAGCTGGTATCTCCATTCCAGCCTGTTTGAAAGTCCTTCTTTTCTTTTGCCTTCAGCGGGGATCAATTTTGGCAAGCTTTGCTGCATGTGCCTGCACTTCATAGCATATGGGAAAATTTTTTCTTTTTAATTTTAGATTTTTTAAGTGTCCATATTATGTTCCTCATATCCTCCCCTCCACGTTGTGTCTTGCTCCTTGCAATTTTCCACTGCTTTGGCAATGTCTGGAAGCTTAGTTTTGGCATGTTTTGGTATTTTGCACTGCTCTGCTATAATCCCGGTCCATTTTCTTTAGTCACTAAATTGCCCAAATTTCCCAAATTTTTTTTTTTCTCCTCCAATTGCAATTCCTTAGCTGGTATCTCCATTCCAGCCTGTTTGAAAGTCCTTCTTTTCTTTTTGGCCTTCAGCGGGGATCACTTTTGGCAAGCTTTGCTGCATGTGCCTCCACTTCATAGAATATGGGAAAATTTTTCTTTTTTTAATTTTAGATTTTTAAGTGTCCATACCATGTTCCTCATCCTCTCCTCCACGTTGTGTCTTGCTCCTTGCCATTTTCCCCTGCTTTGGCAACGTCTGGAGCTTAGTTTTGGCATGTTTTGGTCCTTTGCAATGCAGCTCATTTCCTCACAGACCATTTCTTGAAGACACTAAAACTCCCAATTTTCTGCATTTTTTTGGCTTTTTTTCAATTGGATTTCATTTGATCCTATCTCCTTTCCAGAGCGTTTGTAAGCCTTTCTTTATGGGGTCGCAAGATTCCGTTTCCTTCCCGAAAGGAAATGAAATTTCCTTTCGGGAAGGGAAACGGAATCTTGCGATTTCAATGGGGACCAAGAGAGGAATCTTTGGTGCATGTCCCTGCCCTAGATGACATGCCATGACTTTTGATGCCTTTGACTTTGGAAAGATTTTTTTCTTTTTTTTTCCATTTTTTTTAAGCATCCATGCCATGTCTTTTATATCTTCCCCTCCACGTTGTGTCTTGCTCCTTGCAATTTTCCACTGCTTTGGCAATGTCTGGAAGCTTAGTTTTGGCATGTTTTGGTATTTTGCACTGCTCTGCTATAATCCCGGTCCATTTCTTAGAGTCACTAAATTGCCCAAATTTCCCAAATTTTTTTTTTTCTCCTCCAATTGCAATTCCGTAGCTGGTATCTCCATTCCAGCCTGTTTGAAAGTCCTTCTTTTCTCTTTTGGCCTTCAGCGGGGATCAATTCTGGCAAGCTTTGCTGCATGTGCCTGCACTTCATAGCATATGGGAAAATTTTTTCTTTTTTAATTTTAGGTTTTTTAAGTGTCCATACCATGTTCCTCATACCTTCCCCTCCACGTTGTGTCTTGCTCCTTGCAATTTTCCACTGCTTTGGCAATGTCTGGAAGCTTAGTTTTGGCATGTTTTGGTATTTTGCACTGCTCTGCTATAATCCCGGTCCATTTCTTAGAGTCACTAAATTGCCCAAATTTCCCAAATTTTTTTTTTTTCTCCTCCAATTGCAATTCCGAGCTGGTATCTCCATTCCAGCCTGTTTGAAAGTCCTTCTTTTCTCTTTTGGCCTTCAGCGGGATCAATTCTTGCAAGCTTTGCTGCATGTCCTCCCTTCCTAGCATATGGGGAAATTTTTTTTTTTTTAATTTCGGTTTTTTTAAGTGTCCATATTATTTCCTCATACTTCCCCTCCACGTTGTGTCTTGCTCCTTGCAATTTTCCACTGCTTTGGCAATGTCTGGAAGCTTAGTTTTGGCATGTTTTGGTATTTTGCACTGCTCTGCTATAATCCCGGTCCATTTTCTTAGAGTCACTAAATTGCCCAAATTTCCCAAATTTTTTTTTTTCTCCTCCAATTGCAATTCCTTAGCTGGTATCTCCATTCCAGCCTGTTTGAAAGTCCTTCTTTTCTCTTTTGGCCTTCAGCGGGGATCACTTTTGGCAAGCTTTGCTGCATGTGCCTCCATTTCATAGAATATGGGAAAATTTTTTCTTTTTAATTTTAGATTTTTAAGTGTCCATACCATGTTCCTCATATCCTCTCCTCCACGTTGTGTCTTCCTCCTTGCCATTTTCCCCTGCTTTGGCAACGTCTGGGAGCTTAGTTTTGGCATGTTTTGGTCCTTTGCAATGCAGCTCATTTCCTCACAGACCATTTCTTGAAGACACTAAAACTCCCAATTTTCTGCATTTTTTTGGCTTTTTTTCAATTGGATTTCATTTGATCCTATCTCCTTTCCAGAGCGTTTGTAAGCCTTTCTTTATGGGGTCGCAAGATTCCGTTTCCTTCCCGAAAGGAAATGAAATTTCCTTTCGGGAAGGGAAACGGAATCTTGCGATTTCAATGGGACCAAGAGAGGAATCTTTGGTGCATGTCCCTGCCCTAGATGACATGCCATGACTTTTGATGCCTTTGACTTTGGGAAAGATTTTTTCTTTTTTTTTCCATTTTTTTTAAGCATCCATGCCATGTCTTTTATATCTTCCCCTCCACGTTGTGTCTTGCTCCTTGCAATTTTCCACTGCTTTGGCAATGTCTGGAAGCTTAGTTTTGGCATGTTTTGGTATTTTGCACTGCTCTGCTATAATCCCGGTCCATTTTCTTAGAGTCACTAAATTGCCCAAATTTCCCAAATTTTTTTTTTTCTCCTCCAATTGCAATTCCTTAGCTGGTATCTCCATTCCAGCCTGTTTGAAAGTCCTTCTTTTCTCTTTTGGCCTTCAGCGGGGATCACTTTGGCAAGCTTTGCTGCATGTGCCTCCATTTCATAGAATATGGGAAAATTTTTTCTTTTTTAATTTTAGATTTTTAAGTGTCCATACCATGTTCCTCTATCCTCTCCTCCACGTTGTGTCTTGCTCCTTGCCATTTTCCCCTGCTTTGGCAACGTCTGGGAGCTTAGTTTTGGCATGTTTTGGTCCTTTGCAATGCAGCTCATTTCCTCACAGACCATTTCTTGAAGACACTAAAACTCCCAATTTTCTGCATTTTTTTGGCTTTTTTTCAATTGGATTTCATTTGATCCTATCTCCTTTCCAGAGCGTTTGTAAGCCTTTCTTTATGGGGTCGCAAGATTCCGTTTCCTTCCCGAAAGGAAATGAAATTTCCTTTCGGGAAGGGAACGGAATCTTGCGATTTCAATGGGGACCAAGAGAGGAATCTTTGGTGCATGTCCCTGCCCTAGATGACATGCCATGACTTTTGATGCCTTTGACTTTGGGAAAGATTTTTTTCTTTTTTTTCCATTTTTTTTAAGCATCCATGCCATGTCTTTTATATCTTCCCCTCCACGTTGTGTCTTGCTCCTTGCAATTTTCCACTGCTTTGGCAATGTCTGGAAGCTTAGTTTTGGCATGTTTTGGTATTTTGCACTGCTCTGCTATAATCCCGGTCCATTTTCTTAAGTCACTAAATTGCCCAAATTTCCCAAATTTTTTTTTTTTCTCTCCAATTGCAATTCCGTAGCTGGTATCTCCATTCCAGCCTGTTTGAAAGTCCTTCTTTTCTCTTTTGGCCTTCAGCGGGATCACTTTTGGCAAGCTTTGCTGCATGTGCCTGCATTTCATAGAATATGGGAAAATTTTTTCTTTTTTAATTTTTAGTTTTTTTAAGTGTCCATACCATGTTCCTCATATCCTCCCCTCCACGTTGTGTCTTGCTCCTTGCAATTTTCCCTGCTTTGGCAATGTCTGGAAGCTTAGTTTTGGCATGTTTTGGTATTTGCACTGCTCTGCTATAATCCCGTCCATTTTCTTAGAGTCACTAAATTGCCCAAATTTCCAAATTTTTTTTTTTCTCCTCCAATTGCAATTCCTTAGCTGGTATCTCCATTCCAGCCTGTTTGAAAGTCCTTCTTTTCTGTTTTGGCCTTCAGGGGGATCAATTCTTGCAAGCTTTGCTGCATGTGCCCACTTCATAGCATATGGGGAAATTTTTTTTTTTTTTAATTTAGGTTTTTTTAAGTGTCCATATTATGTTCCTCATACCTTCCCCTCCACGTTGTGTCTTGCTCCTTGCAATTTTCCACTGCTTTGGCAATGTCTGGAAGCTTAGTTTTGGCATGTTTTGGTATTTTGCACTGCTCTGCTATAATCCCGGTCCATTTTCTTAGAGTCACTAAATTGCCCAAATTTCCCAAATTTTTTTTTTCTCCTCCAATTGCAATTCCGTAGCTGGTATCTCCATTCCAGCCTGTTTGAAAGTCCTTCTTTTCTCTTTTGGCCTTCAGCGGGATCATTTTGGCAAGCTTTGCTGCATGTGCCTCCATTTCATAGAATATGGGAAAATTTTTTCTTTTTTAATTTTAGATTTTTAAGTGTCCATACCATGTTCCTCCTATCCTCTCCTCCACGTTGTGTCTTGCTCCTTGCCATTTTCCCCTGCTTTGGCAACGTCTGGGAGCTTAGTTTTGGCATGTTTTGGTCCTTTGCAATGCAGCTCATTTCCTCACAGACCATTTCTTGAAGACACTAAAACTCCCAATTTTCTGCATTTTTTTGGCTTTTTTTCAATTGGATTTCATTTGATCCTATCTCCTTTCCAGAGCGTTTGTAAGCCTTTCTTTATGGGGTCGCAAGATTCCGTTTCCTTCCCGAAAGGAAATGAAATTTCCTTTCGGGAAGGGAAACGGAATCTTGCGATTTCAATGGGGACCAAGAGAGGAATCTTTGGTGCATGTCCCTGCCCTAGATGACATGCCATGACTTTTGATGCCTTTGACTTTGGGAAAGATTTTTTTCTTTTTTTTTCCATTTTTTTTAAGCATCCATGCCATGTCTTTTATATCTTCCCCTCCACGTTGTGTCTTGCTCCTTGCAATTTTCCACTGCTTTGGCAATGTCTGGAAGCTTAGTTTTGGCATGTTTTGGTATTTTGCACTGCTCTGCTATAATCCCGGTCCATTTTCTTAGAGTCACTAAATTGCCCAAATTTCCCAAATTTTTTTTTTTCTCCTCCAATTGCAATTCCGTAGCTGGTATCTCCATTCCAGCCTGTTTGAAAGTCCTTCTTTTCTCTTTTGGCCTTCAGCGGGATCACTTTTGGCAAGCTTTGCTGCATGTGCCTCCATTTCATAGAATATGGGAAAATTTTTTCTTTTTTAATTTTAGATTTTTAAGTGTCCATACCATGTTCCTCCTATCCTCTCCTCCACGTTGTGTCTTGCTCCTTGCCATTTTCCCCTGCTTTGGCAACGTCTGGGAGCTTAGTTTTGGCATGTTTTGGTCCTTTGCAATGCAGCTCATTTCCTCACAGACCATTTCTTGAAGACACTAAAACTCCCAATTTTCTGCATTTTTTTGGCTTTTTTTCAATTGGATTTCATTTGATCCTATCTCCTTTCCAGAGCGTTTGTAAGCCTTTCTTTATGGGGTCGCAAGATTCCGTTTCCTTCCCGAAAGGAAATGAAATTTCCTTTCGGGAAGGGAAACGGAATCTTGCGATTTCAATGGGGACCAAGAGAGGAATCTTTGGTGCATGTCCCTGCCCTAGATGACATGCCATGACTTTTGATGCCTTTGACTTTGGAAAGATTTTTTTCTTTTTTTTTCCATTTTTTTAAGCATCCATGCCATGTCTTTTATATCTTCCCCTCCACGTTGTGTCTTGCTCCTTGCAATTTTCCACTGCTTTGGCAATGTCTGGAAGCTTAGTTTTGGCATGTTTTGGTATTTTGCACTGCTCTGCTATAATCCCGGTCCATTTTCTTAGAGTCACTAAATTGCCCAAATTTCCCAAATTTTTTTTTTTTTCTCCTCCAATTGCAATTCCTTAGCTGGTATCTCCATTCCAGCCTGTTTGAAAGTCCTTCTTTTCTCTTTTGGCCTTCAGCGGGGATCACTTTTGGCAAGCTTTGCTGCATGTGCCTCCATTTCATAGAATATGGGAAAATTTTTTCTTTTTTAATTTTAGATTTTTAAGTGTCCATACCATGTTCCTCCTATCCTCTCCTCCACGTTGTGTCTTCCTCCTTGCCATTTTCCCCTGCTTTGGCAACGTCTGGGAGCTTAGTTTTGGCATGTTTTGGTCCTTTGCAATGCAGCTCATTTCCTCACAGACCATTTCTTGAAGACACTAAAACTCCCAATTTTCTGCATTTTTTTGGCTTTTTTTCAATTGGATTTCATTTGATCCTATCTCCTTTCCAGAGCGTTTGTAAGCCTTTCTTTATGGGGTCGCAAGATTCCGTTTCCTTCCCGAAAGGAAATGAAATTTCCTTTCGGGAAGGGAAACGGAATCTTGCGATTTCAATGGGGACCAAGAGAGGAATCTTTGGTGCATGTCCCTGCCCTAGATGACATGCCATGACTTTTGATGCCTTTGACTTTGGAAAGATTTTTTTCTTTTTTTTCCATTTTTTTTAAGCATCCATGCCATGTCTTTTATATCTTCCCCTCCACGTTGTGTCTTGCTCCTTGCAATTTTCCACTGCTTTGGCAATGTCTGGAAGCTTAGTTTTGGCATGTTTTGGTATTTTGCACTGCTCTGCTATAATCCCGGTCCATTTCTTAGAGTCACTAAATTGCCCAAATTTCCCAAATTTTTTTTTTCTCCTCCAATTGCAATTCCTTAGCTGGTATCTCCATTCCAGCCTGTTTGAAAGTCCTTCTTTTCTCTTTTGGCCTTCAGCGGGGATCAATTCTGGCAAGCTTTGCTGCATGTGCCTGCACTTCATAGCATATGGGAAAATTTTTTCTTTTTTAATTTTAGGTTTTTTAAGTGTCCATATTATGTTCCTCATACCTTCCCCTCCACGTTGTGTCTTGCTCCTTGCAATTTTCCACTGCTTTGGCAATGTCTGGAAGCTTAGTTTTGGCATGTTTTGGTATTTTGCACTGCTCTGCTATAATCCCGGTCCATTTTCTTAGAGTCACTAAATTGCCCAAATTTCCCAAATTTTTTTTTTCTCCTCCAATTGCAATTCCGTAGCTGGTATCTCCATTCCAGCCTGTTTGAAAGTCCTTCTTTTCTCTTTTGGCCTTCAGCGGGATCAATTCTGGCAAGCTTTGCTGCATGTGCCTCCATTTCATAGAATATGGGAAATTTTTTCTTTTTTAATTTTAGATTTTTAAGTGTCCATACCATGTTCCTCATATCCTCTCCTCCACGTTGTGTCTTCCTCCTTGCCATTTTCCCCTGCTTTGGCAACGTCTGGAGCTTAGTTTTGGCATGTTTTGGTCCTTTGCAATGCAGCTCATTTCCTCACAGACCATTTCTTGAAGACACTAAAACTCCCAATTTTCTGCATTTTTTTGGCTTTTTTTCAATTGGATTTCATTTGATCCTATCTCCTTTCCAGAGCGTTTGTAAGCCTTTCTTTATGGGGTCGCAAGATTCCGTTTCCTTCCCGAAAGGAAATGAAATTTCCTTTCGGGAAGGGAAACGGAATCTTGCGATTTCAATGGGGACCAAGAGAGGAATCTTTGGTGCATGTCCCTGCCCTAGATGACATGCCATGACTTTTGATGCCTTTGACTTTGGGAAAGATTTTTTTCTTTTTTTTTCCATTTTTTTTAAGCATCCATGCCATGTCTTTTATATCTTCCCCTCCACGTTGTGTCTTGCTCCTTGCAATTTTCCACTGCTTTGGCAATGTCTGGAAGCTTAGTTTTGGCATGTTTTGGTATTTTGCACTGCTCTGCTATAATCCCGGTCCATTTTCTTAGAGTCACTAAATTGCCCAAATTTCCCAAATTTTTTTTTTTCTCCTCCAATTGCAATTCCGTAGCTGGTATCTCCATTCCAGCCTGTTTGAAAGTCCTTCTTTTCTCTTTTGGCCTTCAGCGGGGATCAATTTTGGCAAGCTTTGCTGCATGTGCCTCCATTTCATAGAATATGGGAAAATTTTTTCTTTTTTAATTTTAGATTTTTAAGTGTCCATACCATGTTCCTCCTATCCTCTCCTCCACGTTGTGTCTTGCTCCTTGCCATTTTCCCCTGCTTTGGCAACGTCTGGGAGCTTAGTTTTGGCATGTTTTGGTCCTTTGCAATGCAGCTCATTTCCTCACAGACCATTTCTTGAAGACACTAAAACTCCCAATTTTCTGCATTTTTTTGGCTTTTTTCAATTGGATTTCATTTGATCCTATCTCCTTTCCAGAGCGTTTGTAAGCCTTTCTTTATGGGGTCGCAAGATTCCGTTTCCTCCCGAAAGAAATGAAATTTCCTTTCGGGAAGGGAAACGGAATCTTGCGATTTCAATGGGGACCAAGAGAGGAATCTTTGGTGCATGTCCCTGCCCTAGATGACATGCCATGACTTTTGATGCCTTTGACTTTGGGAAAGATTTTTTTCTTTTTTTTTCCATTTTTTTAAGCATCCATGCCATGTCTTTTATATCTTCCCCTCCACGTTGTGTCTTGCTCCTTGCAATTTTCCACTGCTTTGGCAATGTCTGGAAGCTTAGTTTTGGCATGTTTTGGTATTTTGCACTGCTCTGCTATAATCCCGGTCCATTTTCTTAGAGTCACTAAATTGCCCAAATTTCCCAAATTTTTTTTTTTTTCTCCTCCAATTGCAATTCCTTAGCTGGTATCTCCATTCCAGCCTGTTTGAAAGTCCTTCTTTTCTCTTTTGGCCTTCAGCGGGGATCACTTTTGGCAAGCTTTGCTGCATGTGCCTCCATTTCATAGAATATGGGAAAATTTTTTCTTTTTTAATTTTAGGTTTTTAAGTGTCCATATTATGTTCCTCATATCCTCTCCTCCACGTTGTGTCTTTCCCCTTGCAATTTTCCCCTGCTTTGGCAATGTCTGGAAGCTTAGTTTTGGCATGTTTGGTATTTTGCACTGCTCTGCTATAATCCCGGTCCATTTCTTAGAGTCACTAAATTGCCCAAATTTCCCAAATTTTTTTTTTTTTTCCTCCAATTGCAATTCCGTAGCTGGTATCTCCATTCCAGCCTGTTTGAAAGTCCTTCTTTTCTCTTTTGGCCTTCAGCGGGGATCACTTTTGGCAAGCTTTGCTGCATGTGCCTCCATTTCATAGAATATGGGAAAATTTTTTCTTTTTTAATTTTAGATTTTTTAAGTGTCCATACCATGTTCCTCTATCCTCTCCTCCACGTTGTGTCTTCCTCCTTGCCATTTTCCCCTGCTTTGGCAACGTCTGGGAGCTTAGTTTTGGCATGTTTTGGTCCTTTGCAATGCAGCTCATTTCCTCACAGACCATTTCTTGAAGACACTAAAACTCCCAATTTTCTGCATTTTTTTGGCTTTTTTTCAATTGGATTTCATTTGATCCTATCTCCTTTCCAGAGCGTTTGTAAGCCTTTCTTTATGGGGTCGCAAGATTCCGTTTCCTTCCCGAAAGGAAATGAAATTTCCTTTCGGGAAGGGAAACGGAATCTTGCGATTTCAATGGGGACCAAGAGAGGAATCTTTGGTGCATGTCCCTGCCCTAGATGACATGCCATGACTTTTGATGCCTTTGACTTTGGGAAAGATTTTTTCTTTTTTTTTTCCATTTTTTTTAAGCATCCATGCCATGTCTTTTATATCTTCCCCTCCACGTTGTGTCTTGCTCCTTGCAATTTTCCACTGCTTTGGCAATGTCTGGAAGCTTAGTTTTGGCATGTTTTGGTATTTTGCACTGCTCTGCTATAATCCCGGTCCATTTTCTTAGAGTCACTAAATTGCCCAAATTTCCCAAATTTTTTTTTTTCCCCTCCAATTGCAATTCCTTAGTTTTGCTGGTATCTCATTTCCAGCCTGTTTGAAATCCTTCTTTCTCTATTGGCCTTCAGCGGGATCACTTTTGGCAAGCTTTGCTGCATGTGCCTGCACTTCATAGAATATGGGAAAATTTTTTCTTTTTTAATTTTAGATTTTTTTAAGTGTCCATACCATTTCTTCATACCTCCCCTCCACGTTGTGTCTTCCTCCTTGCAATTTTCCACTGCTTTGGCAATGTCTGGAAGCTTAGTTTTGGCATGTTTTGGTATTTTGCACTGCTCTGCTATAACCCGGTCCATTTCTTAGAGTCACTAATTGCCCAAATTTCCAAATTTTTTTTCTCCTCCAATTGGCATTCCTTAGCTGGTATCTCCATTCCAGCCTGTTTGAAAGTCCTTCTTTCTCTTTTGGCCTTCAGCGGGATCAATTCTGGCAAGCTTTGCTGCATGTGCCTGCACTTCATAGCATATGGGAAAATTTTTTCTTTTTTATTTAGGTTTTTTTAATGCCATATTATGTTCCTCATACCTTCCCCTCCACGTGTGTCTTCCTCCTTGCATTTTCCACTGCTTTGGCAATGTCTGGAAGCTTAGTTTTGGCATGTTTTGGTATTTTGCACTGCTCTGCTATAATCCCGTCCATTTTCTTAGAGTCACTAAATTGCCCAAATTTCCCAAAATTTTTTTTTTTCTCCTCCAATTGCAATTCCTTAGCTGGTATCTCCATTCCAGCCTGTTTGAAAGTCCTTCTTTTCTCTTTTGGCCTTCAGCGGGGATCAATTCTGGCAAGCTTTGCTGCATGTGCCTGCACTTCATAGCATATGGGAAAATTTTTTCTTTTTTAATTTTAGGTTTTTTAGTGTCCATACCATGTTCCTCATATCCTCTCCTCCACGTTGTGTCCTTCCTCCTTGCCATTTTCCCTGCTTTGGCAACGTCTGGGAGCTTAGTTTTGGCATGTTTTGGTCCTTTGCAATGCAGCTCATTTCCTCACAGACCATTTCTTGAAGACACTAAAACTCCCAATTTTCTGCATTTTTTTGGCTTTTTTTTCAATTGGATTTCATTTGATCCTATCTCCTTTCCAGAGCGTTTGTAAGCCTTTCTTTTGGGGTCGCAAGATTCCTTTCCTTCCCGAAAGGAAATGAAATTTCCTTTCGGAAGGGAAACGGAATCTTGCGATTTCAATGGGGACCAAGAGAGGAATCTTTGGTGCATGTCCCTGCCCTAGATGACATGCCATGACTTTGATGCCTTTGACTTTGGGAAAGATTTTTTCTTTTTTTTCCATTTTTTTAAGCATCCATGCCATGTCTTTTATATCTTCCCCTCCACGTTGTGTCTTGCTCCTTGCAATTTTCCACTGCTTTGGCAATGTCTGGAAGCTTAGTTTTGGCATGTTTTGGTATTTTGCACTGCTCTGCTATAATCCCGGTCCATTTTCTTAGAGTCACTAAATTGCCCAAATTTCCCAAATTTTTTTTTTCTCCTCCAATTGCAATTCCTTAGCTGGTATCTCCATTCCAGCCTGTTTGAAAGTCCTTCTTTTCTCTTTTGGCCTTCAGCGGGGATCAATTCTGGCAAGCTTTGCTGCATGTGCCTGCACTTCATAGAATATGGGAAAATTTTTTCTTTTTTAATTTTAGATTTTTAAGTGTCCATACCATGTTCCTCCTATCCTCTCCTCCACGTTGTGTCTTGCTCCTTGCCATTTTCCCCTGCTTTGGCAACGTCTGGGAGCTTAGTTTTG
Organism: Molothrus ater; assembly: GCF_012460135.2. NCBI lineage: Eukaryota > Metazoa > Chordata > Aves > Passeriformes > Icteridae > Molothrus > Molothrus ater. The sequence continues at coordinate 73,402 of NW_023416702.1, read as the reverse complement.
GCATGTTTTGGTCCTTTGCAATGCAGCTCATTTCCTCACAGACCATTTCTTGAAGACACTAAAACTCCCAATTTTCTGCATTTTTTTGGCTTTTTTTCAATTGGATTTCATTTGATCCTATCTCCTTTCCAGAGCGTTTGTAAGCCTTTCTTTATGGGGTCGCAAGATTCCGTTTCCTTCCCGAAAGGAAATGAAATTTCCTTTCGGGAAGGGAAACGGAATCTTGCGATTTCAATGGGGACCAAGAGAGGAATCTTTGGTGCATGTCCCTGCCCTAGATGACATGCCATGACTTTTGATGCCTTTGACTTTGGGAAAGATTTTTTTCTTTTTTTTTCCATTTTTTTTTAAGCATCCATGCCATGTCTTTTATATCTTCCCCTCCACGTTGTGTCTTGCTCCTTGCAATTTTCCACTGCTTTGGCAATGTCTGGAAGCTTAGTTTTGGCATGTTTTGGTATTTTGCACTGCTCTGCTATAATCCCGGTCCATTTTCTTAGAGTCACTAAATTGCCCAAATTTCCCAAATTTTTTTTTTTCTCCTCCAATTGCAATTCCGTAGCTGGTATCTCCATTCCAGCCTGTTTGAAAGTCCTTCTTTTCTCTTTTGGCCTTCAGCGGGGATCATTCTGGCAAGCTTTGCTGCATGTGCCTGCACTTCATAGCATATGGAAAATTTTTTCTTTTTTAATTTTAGGTTTTTTTAAGTGTCCATATTATGTTCCTCATACCTTCCCCTCCACGTTGTGTCTTGCTCCTTGCAATTTTCCACTGCTTTGGCAATGTCTGGAAGCTTAGTTTTGGCATGTTTTGGTATTTTGCACTGCTCTGCTATAATCCCGGTCCATTTCCTAGAGTCACTAAATTGCCCAAATTTCCCAAATTTTTTTTTTTCTCCTCCAATTGCAATTCCGTAGCTGGTATCTCCATTCCAGCCTGTTTGAAAGTCCTTCTTTTCTCTTTTGGCCTTCAGCGGGGATCACTTTTGGCAAGCTTTGCTGCATGTGCCTCCATTTCATAGAATATGGGAAAATTTTTTTTCTTTTTAATTTTAGATTTTTTAAGTGTCCATACCATGTTCCTCATATCCTCTCCTCCACGTTGTGTCTTCCTCCTTGCCATTTTCCCCTGCTTTGGCAACGTCTGGGAGCTTAGTTTTGGCATGTTTTGGTCCTTTGCAATGCAGCTCATTTCCTCACAGACCATTTCTTGAAGACACTAAAACTCCCAATTTTCTGCATTTTTTTGGCTTTTTTTCAATTGGATTTCATTTGATCCTATCTCCTTTCCAGAGCGTTTGTAAGCCTTTCTTTATGGGTCGCAAGATTCCGTTTCCTTCCCGAAAGGAATGAAATTTCCTTTCGGGAAGGGAAACGAATCTTGCGATTTCAATGGGACCAAGAGAGGAATCTTTGGTGCATGTCCCTGCCCTAGATGACATGCCATGACTTTTGATGCCTTTGACTTTGGAAAGATTTTTTTCTTTTTTTCCATTTTTTTTAAGCATCCATGCCATGTCTTTTATATCTTCCCCTCCACGTTGTGTCTTGCTCCTTGCAATTTTCCACTGCTTTGGCAATGTCTGGAAGCTTAGTTTTGGCATGTTTTGGTATTTTGCACTGCTCTGCTATAATCCCGGTCCATTTTCTTAGAGTCACTAAATTGCCCAAATTTCCCAAATTTTTTTTTTTTCTCCTCCAATTGCAATTCCTAGCTGGTATCTCCATTCCAGCCTGTTTGAAAGTCCTTCTTTTCTCTTTGGCCTTCAGCGGGGATCAATTCTGCAAGCTTTGCTGCATGTGCCTGCACTTCATAGAATATGGGAAAATTTTTTCTTTTTTAATTTTAGTTTTTTTAAGTGTCCATACCATGTTCCTCATACCTTCCCCTCCACGTTGTGTCTTCCTCCTTGCAATTTTCCACTGCTTTGGCAATGTCTGGAGCTTAGTTTTGGCATGTTTGGTATTTGCACTGCTCTGCTATAATCCCGGTCCATTTTCTTAGAGTCACTAAATTGCCCAAATTTCCCAAATTTTTTTTTTTTCTCCTCCAATTGCAATTCCTTAGCTGGTATCTCCATTCCAGCCTGTTTGAAAGTCCTTCTTTTCTGTTTTGCCTTCAGCGGGGATCAATTCTGGCAAGCTTTGCTGCATGTGCCTGCACTTCATAGCATATGGAAAATTTTTTCTTTTTTATTTTAGATTTTTTTAAGTGTCCATATTATGTTCCTCATACCTTCCCCTCCACGTTGTGTCTTGCTCCTTGCAATTTTCCACTGCTTTGGCAATGTCTGGAAGCTTAGTTTTGGCATGTTTTGGTATTTTGCACTGCTCTGCTATAATCCCGGTCCATTTTCTTAGAGTCACTAAATTGCCCAAATTTCCCAAATTTTTTTTTTTCTCTTCCCAATTGCAATTCCGTAGCTGGTATCTCCATTCCAGCCTGTTGAAAGTCCTTCTTCTCTTTTGGCCTTCAGCGGGGATCACTTTTGGCAAGCTTTGCTGCATGTGCCTCCATTTCATAGAATATGGGAAAATTTTTTCTTTTTTAATTTAGATTTTTAAGTGTCCATACCATGTTCCTCATATCCTCTCCTCCACGTTGTGTCTTGCTCCTTGCCATTTTCCCCTGCTTTGGCAACGTCTGGAGCTTAGTTTTGGCATGTTTTGGTCCTTTGCAATGCAGCTCATTTCCTCACAGACCATTTCTTGAAGACACTAAAACTCCCAATTTTCTGCATTTTTTTGGCTTTTTTTCAATTGGATTTCATTTGATCCTATCTCCTTTCCAGAGCGTTTGTAAGCCTTTCTTTATGGGTCGCAAGATTCCGTTTCCTTCCCGAAAGGAAATGAAATTTCCTTTCGGGAAGGGAAACGGAATCTTGCGATTTCAATGGGGACCAAGAGAGGAATCTTTGGTGCATGTCCCTGCCCTAGATGACATGCCATGACTTTGATGCCTTTGACTTTGGGAAGATTTTTTCTTTTTTTTTTTTCCATTTTTTTTAAGCATCCATGCCATGTCTTTTATATCTTCCCTCCACGTTGTGTCTTGCTCCTTGCAATTTTCCACTGCTTTGGCAATGTCTGGAAGCTTAGTTTTGGCATGTTTTGGTATTTTGCACTGCTCTGCTATAATCCCGGTCCATTTTCTTAGAGTCACTAAATTGCCCAAATTTCCCAAATTTTTTTTTTTTTTCCTCCAAATGCAATTCCGTAGCTGGTATCTCCATTCCAGCCTGTTTGAAAGTCCTTCTTTTCTCTTTTGGCCTTCAGCGGGATCAATTCTGGCAAGCTTTGCTGCATGTGCCTGCACTTCATAGCATATGGGAAAATTTTTTCTTTTTTAATTTTAGGTTTTTTTAAGTGTCCATATATGTTCCTCATACCTTCCCCTCCACGTTGTGTCTTCCTCCTTGCAATTTTCCACTGCTTTGGCAATGTCTGGAAGCTTAGTTTTGGCATGTTTTGGTATTTTGCACTGCTCTGCTATAATCCCGGTCCATTTTCTTAGAGTCACTAAATTGCCCAAATTTCCCAATTTTTTTTTTTTCTCCTCCAATTGCAATTCCGTAGCTGGTATCTCCATTCCAGCCTGTTGAAAGTCCTTCTTTTCTCTTTTGGCCTTCAGCGGGATCACTTTTGGCAAGCTTTGCTGCATGTGCCTCCATTTCATAGAATATGGGAAAATTTTTTCTTTTTAATTTTAGATTTTTAAGTGTCCATACCATGTTCCTCATATCCTCTCCTCCACGTTGTGTCTTCCTCCTTGCCATTTTCCCCTGCTTTGGCAACGTCTGGGAGCTTAGTTTGGCATGTTTTGGTCCTTTGCAATGCAGCTCATTTCCTCACAGACCATTTCTTGAAGACACTAAAACTCCCAATTTTCTGCATTTTTTGGCTTTTTTTTCAATTGGATTTCATTTGATCCTATCTCCTTTCCAGAGCGTTTGTAAGCCTTTCTTTATGGGGTCGCAAGATTCCGTTTCCTTCCCGAAAGGAAATGAAATTTCCTTTCGGGAAGGGAAACGGAATCTTGCGATTTCAATGGGACCAAGAGAGGAATCTTTGGTGCATGTCCCTGCCCTAGATGACATGCCATGACTTTTGATGCCTTTGACTTTGGGAAAGATTTTTTTTTTTTTTTTATTTTTTTTTTTTAAGCATCCAGCCATGTTCTTTATATCTTCCCCTCCACGTTGTGTCTTGCTCCTTGCAATTTTCCACTGCTTTGGCAATGTCTGGAAGCTTAGTTTTGGCATGTTTTGGTATTTTGCACTGCTCTGCTATAATCCCGTCCATTTTCTTAGAGTCACTAAATTGCCCAAATTTCCCAAATTTTTTTTTTTTCTCCTCCAATTGCAATTCCGTAGCTGGTATCTCCATTCCAGCCTGTTTGAAAGTCCTTCTTTTCTCTTTTGGCCTTCAGCGGGATCAATTCTGGCAAGCTTTGCTGCATGTGCCTGCCTTCATAGAATATGGGAAATTTTTTCTTTTTTAATTTTAGATTTTTTTAAGTGTCCATACCATGTTCCTCATATCCTTCCCCTCCACGTTGTGTCTTCCTCCTTGCAATTTCCACTGCTTTGGCAATGTCTGGAAGCTTAGTTTTGGCATGTTTTGGTATTTTGCACTGCTCTGCTATAATCCCGGTCCATTTTCTTAGAGTCACTAAATTGCCCAAATTTCCCAAATTTTTTTTTTTCTCCTCCAATTGCAATTCCTTAGCTGTATCTCCATTCCAGCCTGTTTGAAAGTCCTTCTTTTCTGTTTTTGGCCTTCAGCGGATCAATTCTGCAAGCTTTGCTGCATGTGCCTGCACTTCATAGCATATGGGAAAATTTTTTTTTTTTTTTTTTTTAGGTTTTTTTAAGTGTCCATATTATGTTCCTCATACCTTCCCCTCCACGTTTGTCTTGCTCCTTGCAATTTTCCACTGCTTTGGCAATGTCTGGAAGCTTAGTTTTGGCATGTTTTGGTATTTTGCACTGCTCTGCTATAATCCCGTCCATTTTCTTAGAGTCACTAAATTGCCCAAATTTCCCAAATTTTTTTTTTTCTCCTCCAATTGCAATTCCTTAGCTGGTATCTCCATTCCAGCCTGTTTGAAAGTCCTTCTTTTCTCTTTTGGCCTTCAGCGGGGATCACTTTGGCAAGCTTTGCTGCATGTGCCTCCATTTCATAGAATATGGGAAAATTTTTTCTTTTTTAATTTTAGATTTTTAAGTGTCCATACCATGTTCCTCTATCCTCTCCTCCACGTTGTGTCTTGCTCCTTGCCATTTTCCCCTGCTTTGGCAACGTCTGGGAGCTTAGTTTTGGCATGTTTTGGTCCTTTGCAATGCAGCTCATTTCCTCACAGACCATTTCTTGAAGACACTAAAACTCCCAATTTTCTGCATTTTTTTGGCTTTTTTTCAATTGGATTTCATTTGATCCTATCTCCTTTCCAGAGCGTTTGTAAGCCTTTCTTTATGGGGTCGCAAGATTCCGTTTCCTTCCCGAAAGGAAATGAAATTTCCTTTCGGAAGGGAAACGGAATCTTGCGATTTCAATGGGGACCAAGAGAGGAATCTTTGGTGCATGTCCCTGCCCTAGATGACATGCCATGACTTTTGATGCCTTTGACTTTGGGAAAGATTTTTTCTTTTTTTTTTCCATTTTTTTTAAGCATCCATGCCATGTCTTTTATATCTTCCCCTCCACGTTGTGTCTTGCTCCTTGCAATTTTCCACTGCTTTGGCAATGTCTGGAAGCTTAGTTTTGGCATGTTTTGGTATTTTGCACTGCTCTGCTATAATCCCGGTCCATTTTCTTAGAGTCACTAAATTGCCCAAATTTCCCAAATTTTTTTTTTTTCTCTCCTCCAATTGCAATTCCGTAGCTGGTATCTCCATTCCAGCCTGTTTGAAAGTCCTTCTTTTCTCTTTGGCCTTCAGCGGGATCAATTCTGGCAAGCTTTGCTGCATGTGCCTGCACTTCATAGCATATGGGAAAATTTTTTCTTTTTTAATTTTAGGTTTTTTTAAGTGTCCATATTATGTTCCTCATACTTCCCTCCACGTTGTGTCTTGCTCCTTGCAATTTTCCACTGCTTTGGCAATGTCTGGAAGCTTAGTTTTGGCATGTTTTGGTATTTTGCACTGCTCTGCTATAATCCCGGTCCATTTTCTTAGAGTCACTAAATTGCCCAAATTTCCCAAATTTTTTTTTTTCTCCTCCAATTGCAATTCCTAGCTGGTATCTCCATTCCAGCCTGTTTGAAAGTCCTTCTTTTCTCTTTTGGCCTTCAGCGGGGATCAATTCTGGCAAGCTTTGCTGCATGTGCCTCCATTTCATAGAATATGGAAAATTTTTTCTTTTTTAATTTTAGATTTTTAAGTGTCCATACCATGTTCCTCATATCCTCTCCTCCACGTTGTGTCTTGCTCCTTGCCATTTTCCCCTGCTTTGGCAACGTCTGGGAGCTTAGTTTTGGCATGTTTTGGTCCTTTGCAATGCAGCTCATTTCCTCACAGACCATTTCTTGAAGACACTAAAACTCCCAATTTTCTGCATTTTTTTTGCTTTTTTTCAATTGGATTTCATTTGATCCTATCTCCTTTCCAGAGCGTTTGTAAGCCTTTCTTTATGGGGTCGCAAGATTCCGTTTCCTTCCCGAAAGGAAATGAAATTTCCTTTCGGGAAGGGAAACGGAATCTTGCGATTTCAATGGGGACCAAGAGAGGAATCTTTGGTGCATGTCCCTGCCCTAGATGACATGCCATGACTTTTGATGCCTTTGACTTTGGAAAGATTTTTTCTTTTTTTTTCCATTTTTTTTAAGCATCCATGCCATGTCTTTTATATCTTCCCCTCCACGTTGTGTCTTGCTCCTTGCAATTTTCCACTGCTTTGGCAATGTCTGGAAGCTTAGTTTTGGCATGTTTTGGTATTTTGCACTGCTCTGCTATAATCCCGGTCCATTTTCTTAGAGTCACTAAATTGCCCAAATTTCCCAAATTTTTTTTTTTCTCCTCCAATTGCAATTCCTAGCTGGTATCTCCATTCCAGCCTGTTTGAAAGTCCTTCTTTTCTCTTTTGGCCTTCAGCGGGATCAATTCTGGCAAGCTTTGCTGCATGTGCCTGCACTTCATAGCATATGGGAAAATTTTTTCTTTTTTAATTTTAGGTTTTTTTAAGTGTCCATATTATGTTCCTCATACCTTCCCCTCCACGTTGTGTCTTCCTCCTTGCAATTTTCCACTGCTTTGGCAATGTCTGGAAGCTTAGTTTTGGCATGTTTTGGTATTTTGCACTGCTCTGCTATAATCCCGGTCCATTTTCTTAGAGTCACTAAATTGCCCAAATTTCCCAAATTTTTTTTTTTTCTCCTCCAATTGCAATTCCGTAGCTGGTATCTCCATTCCAGCCTGTTTGAAAGTCCTTCTTTTCTCTTTTGGCCTTCAGCGGGGATCACTTTTGGCAAGCTTTGCTGCATGTGCCTCCATTTCATAGAATATGGGAAAATTTTTTCTTTTTTAATTTTAGATTTTTAAGTGTCCATACCATGTTCCTCCTATCCTCTCCTCCACGTTGTGTCTTGCTCCTTGCCATTTTCCCCTGCTTTGGCAACGTCTGGGAGCTTAGTTTTGGCATGTTTTGGTCCTTTGCAATGCAGCTCATTTCCTCACAGACCATTTCTTGAAGACACTAAAACTCCCAATTTTCTGCATTTTTTTGGCTTTTTTTCAATTGGATTTCATTTGATCCTATCTCCTTTCCAGAGCGTTTGTAAGCCTTTCTTTATGGGGTCGCAAGATTCCGTTTCCTTCCCGAAAGGAAATGAAATTTCCTTTCGGAAGGGAAACGGAATCTTGCGATTTCAATGGGGACCAAGAGAGGAATCTTTGGTGCATGTCCCTGCCCTAGATGACATGCCATGACTTTTGATGCCTTTGACTTTGGGAAAGATTTTTTTTCTTTTTTTTCCATTTTTTTAAGCATCCATGCCATGTCTTTTATATCTTCCCCTCCACGTTGTGTCTTGCTCCTTGCAATTTTCCACTGCTTTGGCAATGTCTGGAAGCTTAGTTTTGGCATGTTTTGGTATTTTGCACTGCTCTGCTATAATCCCGGTCCATTTTCTTAGAGTCACTAAATTGCCCAAATTTCCCAAATTTTTTTTTTTCTCCTCCAATTGCAATTCCGTAGCTGGTATCTCCATTCCAGCCTGTTTGAAAGTCCTTCTTTTCTCTTTTGGCCTTCAGCGGGGATCAATTTTGGCAAGCTTTGCTGCATGTGCCTCCATTTCATAGAATATGGGAAAATTTTTTTTTTTAATTTTAGATTTTTAAGTGTCCATACCATGTTCCTCCTATCCTCTCCTCCACGTTGTGTCTTCCTCCTTGCCATTTTCCCCTGCTTTGGCAACGTCTGGAGCTTAGTTTTGGCATGTTTTGGTCCTTTGCAATGCAGCTCATTTCCTCACAGACCATTTCTTGAAGACACTAAAACTCCCAATTTTCTGCATTTTTTTGGCTTTTTTTTCAATTGGATTTCATTTGATCCTATCTCCTTTCCAGAGCGTTTGTAAGCCTTTCTTTATGGGGTCGCAAGATTCCGTTTCCTTCCCGAAAGGAAATGAAATTTCCTTTCGGGAAGGGAAACGGAATCTTGCGATTTCAATGGGGACCAAGAGAGGAATCTTTGGTGCATGTCCCTGCCCTAGATGACATGCCATGACTTTTGATGCCTTTGACTTGGGAAAGATTTTTTTCTTTTTTTTCCATTTTTTTTAAGCATCCATGCCATGTCTTTTATATCTTCCCCTCCACGTTGTGTCTTGCTCCTTGCAATTTTCCACTGCTTTGGCAATGTCTGGAAGCTTAGTTTTGGCATGTTTTGGTATTTTGCACTGCTCTGCTATAATCCCGGTCCATTTTCTTAGAGTCACTAAATTGCCCAAATTTCCCAAATTTTTTTTTTTCTCCTCCAATTGCAATTCCGTAGCTGGTATCTCCATTCCAGCCTGTTTGAAAGTCCTTCTTTTCTCTTTTGGCCTTCAGCGGGGATCAATTCTGGCAAGCTTTGCTGCATGTGCCTGCACTTCATAGCATATGGGAAAATTTTTCTTTTTTAATTTTAGGTTTTTTTAAGTGTCCATATTATGTTCCTCATACCTTCCCCTCCACGTTGTGTCTTGCTCCTTGCAATTTTCCACTGCTTTGGCAATGTCTGGAAGCTTAGTTTTGGCATGTTTTGGTATTTTGCACTGCTCTGCTATAATCCCGGTCCATTTTCTTAGAGTCACTAAATTGCCCAAATTTCCCAAATTTTTTTTTTTCTCCTCCAATTGCAATTCCTTAGCTGGTATCTCCATTCCAGCCTGTTTGAAAGTCCTTCTTTTCTCTTTGGCCTTCAGCGGGGATCACTTTTGGCAAGCTTTGCTGCATGTGCCTCCATTTCATAGAATATGGGAAAATTTTTTTCTTTTAATTTTAGATTTTTAAGTGTCCATACCATGTTCCTCATATCCTCTCCTCCACGTTGTGTCTTGCTCCTTGCCATTTTCCCCTGCTTTGGCAACGTCTGGGAGCTTAGTTTTGGCATGTTTTGGTCCTTTGCAATGCAGCTCATTTCCTCACAGACCATTTCTTGAAGACACTAAAACTCCCAATTTTCTGCATTTTTTGGCTTTTTTTCAATTGGATTTCATTTGATCCTATCTCCTTTCCAGAGCGTTTGTAAGCCTTTCTTTATGGGGTCGCAAGATTCCGTTTCCTTCCCGAAAGGAAATGAAATTTCCTTTCGGGAAGGGAAACGGAATCTTGCGATTTCAATGGGGACCAAGAGAGGAATCTTTGGTGCATGTCCCTGCCCTAGATGACATGCCATGACTTTTGATGCCTTTGACTTTGGGAAAGATTTTTTTCTTTTTTTTTTTTTATTTCCATTTTTTTAAGCATCCATGCCATGTCTTTTATATCTTCCCCTCCACGTTGTGTCTTGCTCCTTGCAATTTTCCACTGCTTTGGCAATGTCTGGAAGCTTAGTTTTGGCATGTTTTGGTATTTTGCACTGCTCTGCTATAATCCCGGTCCATTTTCTTAGAGTCACTAAATTGCCCAAATTTCCCAAATTTTTTTTTTTCTCCTCCAATTGCAATTCCGTAGCTGGTATCTCCATTCCAGCCTGTTTGAAAGTCCTTCTTTTCTCTTTTGGCCTTCAGCGGGATCACTTTTGGCAAGCTTTGCTGCATGTGCCTCCATTTCATAGAATATGGGAAAATTTTTTCTTTTTTAATTTTAGATTTTTAAGTGTCCATACCATGTTCCTCCTATCCTCTCCTCCACGTTGTGTCTTCCTCCTTGCCATTTTCCCCTGCTTTGGCAACGTCTGGGAGCTTAGTTTTGGCATGTTTTGGTCCTTTGCAATGCAGCTCATTTCCTCACAGACCATTTCTTGAAGACACTAAAACTCCCAATTTTCTGCATTTTTTTGGCTTTTTTTCAATTGGATTTCATTTGATCCTATCTCCTTTCCAGAGCGTTTGTAAGCCTTTCTTTATGGGTCGCAAGATTCCGTTTCCTTCCCGAAAGGAAATGAAATTTCCTTTCGGGAAGGGAAACGGAATCTTGCGATTTCAATGGGGACCAAGAGAGGAATCTTTGGTGCATGTCCCTGCCCTAGATGACATGCCATGACTTTTGATGCCTTTGACTTTGGGAAAGATTTTTTCTTTTTTTTTTTTCCATTTTTTTTAGCATCCATGCCATGTCCTTTATATCTTCCCCTCCACGTTGTGTCTTGCTCCTTGCAATTTTCCACTGCTTTGGCAATGTCTGGAAGCTTAGTTTTGGCATGTTTTGGTATTTTGCACTGCTCTGCTATAATCCCGGTCCATTTTCTTAGAGTCACTAAATTGCCCAAATTTCCCAAATTTTTTTTTTTCTCCTCCAATTGCAATTCCGTAGCTGGTATCTCCATTCCAGCCTGTTTGAAAGTCCTTCTTTTCTCTTTTGGCCTTCAGCGGGGATCACTTTTGGCAAGCTTTGCTGCATGTGCCTCCATTTCATAGAATATGGGAAAATTTTTTCTTTTTTAATTTTAGATTTTTAAGTGTCCATACCATGTTCCTCATATCCTCTCCTCCACGTTGTGTCTTCCTCCTTGCCATTTTCCCTGCTTTGGCAACGTCTGGGAGCTTAGTTTTGGCATGTTTTGGTCCTTTGCAATGCAGCTCATTTCCTCACAGACCATTTCTTGAAGACACTAAAACTCCCCAATTTTCTGCATTTTTTTGGCTTTTTTTCAATTGGATTTCATTTGATCCTATCTCCTTTCCAGAGCGTTTGTAAGCCTTTCTTTATGGGGTCGCAAGATTCCGTTTCCTTCCCGAAAGGAAATGAAATTTCCTTTCGGGAAGGGAAACGGAATCTTGCGATTTCAATGGGGACCAAGAGAGGAATCTTTGGTGCATGTCCCTGCCCTAGATGACATGCCATGACTTTTGATGCCTTTGACTTTGGGAAAGATTTTTTCTTTTTTTTTTTTCCATTTTTTTTAAGCATCCATGCCATGTCTTATATCTTCCCCTCCACGTTGTGTCTTGCTCCTTGCAATTTTCCACTGCTTTGGCAATGTCTGGAAGCTTAGTTTTGGCATGTTTTGGTATTTTGCACTGCTCTGCTATAATCCCGGTCCATTTTCTTAGAGTCACTAAATTGCCCAAATTTCCCAATTTTTTTTTTTTCTCCTCCAATTGCAATTCCGTAGCTGGTATCTCCATTCCAGCCTGTTTGAAAGTCCTTCTTTTCTCTTTTGGCCTTCAGCGGGGATCACTTTTGGCAAGCTTTGCTGCATGTGCCTCCATTTCATAGAATATGGGAAAATTTTTCTTTTTTAATTTTAGATTTTTAAAGTGTCCATACCATGTTCCTCCTATCCTCTCCTCCACGTTGTGTCTTCCTCCTTGCCATTTTCCCCTGCTTTGGCAACGTCTGGGAGCTTAGTTTTGGCATGTTTTGGTCCTTTGCAATGCAGCTCATTTCCTCACAGACCATTTCTTGAAGACACTAAAACTCCCAATTTTCTGCATTTTTTGGCTTTTTTTCAATGGATTTCATTTGATCCTATCTCCTTTCCAGAGCGTTTGTAAGCCTTTCTTTATGGGGTCGCAAGATTCCGTTTCCTTCCCGAAAGGAAATGAAATTTCCTTTCGGGAAGGGAACGGAATCTTGCGATTTCAATGGGGACCAAGAGAGGAATCTTTGGTGCATGTCCCTGCCCTAGATGACATGCCATGACTTTTGATGCCTTTGACTTTGGGAAAGATTTTTTTCTTTTTTTTTTCCATTTTTTTTAAGCATCCATGCCATGTCTTTTATATCTTCCCCTCCACGTTGTGTCTTGCTCCTTGCAATTTTCCACTGCTTTGGCAATGTCTGGAAGCTTAGTTTTGGCATGTTTTGGTATTTTGCACTGCTCTGCTATAATCCCGGTCCATTTTCTTAGAGTCACTAAATTGCCCAAATTTCCCAAATTTTTTTTTTTCCTCCTCCAATTGCAATTTTGTAGCTGGTATCTCCATTCCAGCCTGTTTGAAAGTCCTTCTTTTCTCTTTTGGCCTTCAGCGGGATCAATTCTGGCAAGCTTTGCTGCATGTGCCTGCACTTCATAGCATATGGGAAAATTTTTTCTTTTTTTTTTGGTTTTTTTAAGTGTCCATATTATGTTCCTCATACCTTCCCCTCCACGTTGTGTCTTGCCTCCTTGCAATTTTCCACTGCTTTGGCAATGTCTGGAAGCTTAGTTTTGGCATGTTTTGGTATTTTGCACTGCTCTGCTATAATCCCGGTCCATTTTCTTAGAGTCACTAAATTGCCCAAATTTCCCAAATTTTTTTTTTCTCCTCCAATTGCAATTCCTTAGCTGGTATCTCCATTCCAGCCTGTTTGAAAGTCCTTCTTTTCTGTTTTGGCCTTCAGGGGGATCAATTCTGGCAAGCTTTGCTGCATGTGCCTGCACTTCATAGCATATGGGAAATTTTTTCTTTTTTAATTTTAGGTTTTTTAAGTGTCCATATTATGTTCCTCATCCTTCCCCTCCACGTTGTGTCTTGCTCCTTGCAATTTTCCACTGCTTTGGCAATGTCTGGAAGCTTAGTTTTGGCATGTTTTGGTATTTTGCACTGCTCTGCTATAATCCCGGTCCATTTCTTAGAGTCACTAAATTGCCCAAATTTCCCAATTTTTTTTTTTCTCCTCCAATTGCAATTCCGTAGCTGGTATCTCCATTCCAGCCTGTTTGAAAGTCCTTCTTTTCTCTTTTGGCCTTCAGCGGGATCACTTTTGGCAAGCTTTGCTGCATGTGCCTGCATTTCATAGAATATGGGAAAATTTTTTCTTTTTTAATTTTAGATTTTTAAGTGTCCATACCATGTTCCTCCTATCCTCTCCTCCACGTTGTGTCTTCCTCCTTGCCATTTTCCCTGCTTTGGCAACGTCTGGGAGCTTAGTTTTGGCATGTTTTGGTCCTTTGCAATGCAGCTCATTTCCTCACAGACCATTTCTTGAAGACACTAAAACTCCCAATTTTCTGCATTTTTTTGGCTTTTTTTCAATTGGATTTCATTTGATCCTATCTCCTTTCCAGAGCGTTTGTAAGCCTTTCTTTATGGGTCGCAAGATTCCGTTTCCTTCCCGAAAGGAAATGAAATTTCCTTTCGGGAAGGGAAACGGAATCTTGCGATTTCAATGGGGACCAAGAGAGGAATCTTTGGTGCATGTCCCTGCCCTAGATGACATGCCATGACTTTTGATGCCTTTGACTTTGGAAAGATTTTTCTTTTTTTTTTCCATTTTTTTTAAGCATCCATGCCATGTCTTTTATATCTTCCCCTCCACGTTGTGTCTTGCTCCTTGCAATTTTCCACTGCTTTGGCAATGTCTGGAAGCTTAGTTTTGGCATGTTTTGGTATTTTGCACTGCTCTGCTATAATCCCGTCCATTTTCTTAGAGTCACTAAATTGCCCAAATTTCCCAAATTTTTTTTTTTTCTCCCTCCAATTGCAATTCGTAGCTGGTATCTCCATTCCAGCCTGTTTGAAAGTCCTTCTTTCTCTTTTGGCCTTCAGCGGGGATCAATCTGGCAAGCTTTGCTGCATGTGCCTGCACTTCATAGCATATGGGAAAATTTTTCTTTTTTTAATTTTAGTTTTTTAAGTGTCCATATTATGTTTCCTCATACCTCCCCTCCACGTTGTGTCTTGCTCCTTGCAATTTTCCACTGCTTTGGCAATGTCTGGAAGCTTAGTTTTGGCATGTTTTGGTATTTTGCACTGCTCTGCTATAATCCCGGTCCATTTTCTTAGAGTCACTAAATTGCCCAAATTTCCCAAATTTTTTTTTTTTCTCCTCCAATTGCAATTCCGTAGCTGGTATCTCCATTCCAGCCTGTTTGAAAGTCCTTCTTTTCTCTTTTGGCCTTCAGCGGGGATCACTTTTGGCAAGCTTTGCTGCATGTGCCTCCATTTCATAGAATATGGGAAAATTTTTTTCTTTTAAATTTTAGATTTTTAAGTGTCCATACCATGTTCCTCATATCCTCCCCTCCACGTTGTGTCTTCCTCCTTGCCATTTTCCCCTGCTTTGGCAACGTCTGGAAGCTTAGTTTTGGCATGTTTTGGTCCTTTGCAATGCAGCTCATTTCCTCACAGACCATTTCTTGAAGACACTAAAACTCCCAATTTTCTGCATTTTTTGGCTTTTTTTCAATGGATTTCATTTGATCCTATCTCCTTTCCAGAGCGTTTGTAAGCCTTTCTTATGGGTCGCAAGATTCCGTTTCCTTCCCGAAAGGAAATGAATTTCCTTTCGGGAAGGGAAACGGAATCTTGCGATTCAATGGGGACCAAGAGAGGAATCTTTGTGCATGTCCCTGCCCTAGATGACATGCCATGACTTTTGATGCCTTTGACTTTGGGAAAGATTTTTTTCTTTTTTTTTCCATTTTTTTAAGCATCCATGCCATGTCTTTTATATCTTCCCCTCCACGTTGTGTCTTGCTCCTTGCAATTTTCCACTGCTTTGGCAATGTCTGGAAGCTTAGTTTTGGCATGTTTTGGTATTTTGCACTGCTCTGCTATAATCCCGGTCCATTTTCTTAGAGTCACTAAATTGCCCAAATTTCCCAAATTTTTTTTTTCTCCTCTTTGCAATTCGTAGCTGGTATCTCCATTCCAGCCTGTTTGAAAGTCCTTCTTTTCTCTTTGGCCTTCAGCGGGGATCAATTCTGGCAAGCTTTGCTGCATGTGCCTGCACTTCATAGCATATGGGAAAATTTTTTCTTTTTTAATTTTAGGTTTTTTTTAGTGTCCATACCATGTTCCTCATATCCTCCCCTCCACGTTGTGTCTTCCTCCTTGCAATTTTCCACTGCTTTGGCAATGTCTGGAAGCTTAGTTTTGGCATGTTTTGGTATTTTGCACTGCTCTGCTATAATCCCGGTCCATTTTCTTAAGTCACTAAATTGCCCAAATTTCCCAATTTTTTTTTTTTCTCCTCCAATTGCATTCCTTAGCTGGTATCTCCATTCCAGCCTGTTTGAAAGTCCTTCTTTTCTCTTTGGCCTTCAGCGGGATCAATTCTGGCAAGCTTTGCTGCATGTGCCTGCACTTCATAGCATATGGGAAATTTTTCTTTTTTAATTTAGATTTTTTTAAGTGTCCATACCATGTTCCTCATATCTTCCCCTCCACGTTGTGTCTTGCTCCTTGCAATTTTCCACTGCTTTGGCAATGTCTGGAAGCTTAGTTTTGGCATGTTTTGGTATTTTGCACTGCTCTGCTATAATCCCGGTCCATTTTCTTAGAGTCACTAAATTGCCCAAATTTCCCAAATTTTTTTTTCTCCTCCAATTGCAATTCCGTAGCTGGTATCTCCATTCCAGCCTGTTTGAAAGTCCTTCTTTCTCTTTTGGCTTCAGCGGGATCAATTCTGGCAAGCTTTGCTGCATGTGCCTGCACTTCATAGCATATGGGAAAATTTTTTCTTTTTTAATTTTAGGTTTTTTTAAGTGTCCATATTATGTTCCTCATACTTCCCCTCCACGTTGTGTCTTGCTCCTTGCAATTTTCCACTGCTTTGGCAATGTCTGGAAGCTTAGTTTTGGCATGTTTTGGTATTTTGCACTGCTCTGCTATAATCCCGGTCCATTTTCTTAGAGTCACTAAATTGCCCAAATTTCCCAAATTTTTTTTTTTCTCCTCCAATTGCAATTCCTTAGCTGGTATCTCCATTCCAGCCTGTTGAAAGTCCTTCTTTTCTCTTTTGGCCTTCAGCGGGGATCACTTTTGGCAAGCTTTGCTGCATGTGCCTCATTTCATAGAATATGGGAAAATTTTTTCTTTTTAATTTAGATTTTTAAGTGTCCATACCATGTTCCTCCTATCCTCTCCTCCACGTTGTGTCTTCCTCCTTGCCATTTTCCCCTGCTTTGGCAACGTCTGGAGCTTAGTTTTGGCATGTTTTGGTCCTTTGCAATGCAGCTCATTTCCTCACAGACCATTTCTTGAAGACACTAAAACTCCCAATTTTCTGCATTTTTTTGGCTTTTTTTCAATGGATTTCATTTGATCCTATCTCCTTTCCAGAGCGTTTGTAAGCCTTTCTTTATGGGGTCGCAAGATTCCGTTTCCTTCCCGAAAGGAAATGAAATTTCCTTTCGGGAAGGGAAACGGAATCTTGCGATTTCAATGGGGACCAAGAGAGGAATCTTTGGTGCATGTCCCTGCCCTAGATGACATGCCATGACTTTTGATGCCTTTGACTTTGGGAAAGATTTTTTTTCTTTTTTTTCCATTTTTTTTAAGCATCCATGCCATGTCTTTTATATCTTCCCCTCCACGTTGTGTCTTGCTCCTTGCAATTTTCCACTGCTTTGGCAATGTCTGGAAGCTTAGTTTTGGCATGTTTTGGTATTTTGCACTGCTCTGCTATAATCCCGGTCCATTTTCTTAGAGTCACTAAATTGCCCAAATTTCCCAAATTTTTTTTTTTCTCCTCCAATTGCAATTCCGTAGCTGGTATCTCCATTCCAGCCTGTTTGAAAGTCCTTCTTTTCTCTTTTGGCCTTCAGCGGGGATCAATTCTGGCAAGCTTTGCTGCATGTGCCTGCACTTCATAGCATATGGGAAATTTTTTTCTTTTTTAATTTTAGATTTTTTTTAAGTGTCCATACCATGTTCCTCATACCTTCCCCTCCACGTTGTGTCTTCCTCCTTGCAATTTTCCACTGCTTTGGCAATGTCTGGAAGCTTAGTTTTGGCATGTTTTGGTATTTTGCACTGCTCTGCTATAATCCCGGACCATTTCTTAGACACTAAATTGCCCAAATTTCCCAAATTTTTTTTTTTTCTCCTCCAATTGCAATTCCTTAGCTGGTATCTCCATTCCAGCCTGTTTGAAAGTCCTTTCTTTTCTTTTGGCCTTCAGCGGGGATCATTCTGGCAAGCTTTGCTGCATGTGCCTGCACTTCATAGCAAATGGGAAAATTTTTTCTTTTTTAATTTTTAGGTTTTTTTAAGTGTCCATATTATGTTTCCTATACCTTCCCCTCCACGTTGTGTCTTGCTCCTTGCAATTTTCCACTGCTTTGGCAATGTCTGGAAGCTTAGTTTTGGCATGTTTTGGTATTTTGCACTGCTCTGCTATAATCCCGGTCCATTTTCTTAGAGTCACTAAATTGCCCAAATTTCCCAAATTTTTTTTTTCTCCTCCAATTGCAATTCCTAGCTGGTATCTCCATTCCAGCCTGTTTGAAAGTCCTTCTTTCTCTTTTGGCCTTCAGCGGGGATCAATTCTGGCAAGCTTTGCTGCATGTGCCTGCACTTCATAGCATATGGGAAAATTTTTTCTTTTTTAATTTTAGGTTTTTTAAGTGTCCATATTATGTTCCTCATACCTTCCCCTCCACGTTGTGTCTTGCTCCTTGCAATTTTCCACTGCTTTGGCAATGTCTGGAAGCTTAGTTTTGGCATGTTTTGGTATTTTGCACTGCTCTGCTATAATCCCGGTCCATTTTCTTAGAGTCACTAAATTGCCCAAATTTCCCAAATTTTTTTTTTTCTCCTCCAATTGCAATTCCGTAGCTGGTATCTCCATTCCAGCCTGTTTGAAAGTCCTTCTTTTCTCTTTTGGCCTTCAGCGGGGATCAATTTTGGCAAGCTTTGCTGCATGTGCCTCCATTTCATAGAATATGGGAAAATTTTTTCTTTTTTAATTTTAGATTTTTAAGTGTCCATACCATGTTCCTCCTATCCTCTCCTCCACGTTGTGTCTTCTCCTTGCCATTTTCCCCTGCTTTGGCAACGTCTGGGAGCTTAGTTTTGGCATGTTTTGGTCCTTTGCAATGCAGCTCATTTCCTCACAGACCATTTCTTGAAGACACTAAAACTCCCATTTTCTGCATTTTTTTGGCTTTTTTTCAATGGATTTCATTTGATCCTATCTCCTTTCCAGAGCGTTTGTAAGCCTTTCTTTATGGGGTCGCAAGATTCCGTTTCCTTCCCGAAAGGAAATGAAATTTCCTTTCGGGAAGGAAACGGAATCTTGCGATTTCAATGGGGACCAAGAGAGGAATCTTTGGTGCATGTCCCTGCCCTAGATGACATGCCATGACTTTTGATGCCTTTGACTTTGGGAAAGATTTTTTCTTTTTTTTTTCCATTTTTTTTTAAGCATCCATGCCATGTCTTTTATATCTTCCCCTCCACGTTGTGTCTTGCTCCTTGCAATTTTCCACTGCTTTGGCAATGTCTGGAAGCTTAGTTTTGGCATGTTTTGGTATTTTGCACTGCTCTGCTATAATCCCGGTCCATTTTCTTAGAGTCACTAAATTGCCCAAATTTCCCAAATTTTTTTTTTTTCTCCTCCAATTGCAATTCCTTAGCTGGTATCTCCATTCCAGCCTGTTGAAAGTCCTTCTTTTCTCTTTTGGCCTTCAGCGGGGATCACTTTTGGCAAGCTTTGCTGCATGTGCCTGCACTTCATAGCATATGGGAAAATTTTTTCTTTTTTAATTTTAGGTTTTTTAAAGTGTCCATATTATGTTCCTCATACCTTCCCCTCCACGTTGTGTCTTGCTCCTTGCAATTTTCCACTGCTTTGGCAATGTCTGGAAGCTTAGTTTTGGCATGTTTTGGTATTTTGCACTGCTCTGCTATAATCCCGGTCCATTTTCTTAGAGTCACTAAATTGCCCAAATTTCCCAAATTTTTTTTTTTCTCCTCCAATTGCAATTCCTTAGCTGGTATCTCCATTCCAGCCTGTTTGAAAGTCCTTCTTTTCTCTTTTGGCCTTCAGCGGGGATCACTTTGGCAAGCTTTGCTGCATGTGCCTCCATTTCATAGAATATGGGAAAATTTTTTCTTTTTTAATTTTAGATTTTTAAGTGTCCATACCATGTTCCTCCTATCCTCTCCTCCACGTTGTGTCTTCCTCCTTGCCATTTTCCCCTGCTTTGGCAACGTCTGGGAGCTTAGTTTTGGCATGTTTTGGTCCTTTGCAATGCAGCTCATTTCCTCACAGACCATTTCTTGAAGACACTAAAACTCCCAATTTTCTGCATTTTTTTGGCTTTTTTTCAATTGGATTTCATTTGATCCTATCTCCTTTCCAGAGCGTTTGTAAGCCTTTCTTTATGGGGTCGCAAGATTCCGTTTCCTTCCCGAAAGGAAATGAAATTTCCTTTCGGGAAGGGAAACGGAATCTTGCGATTTCAATGGGGACCAAGAGAGGAATCTTTGGTGCATGTCCCTGCCCTAGATGACATGCCATGACTTTTGATGCCTTTGACTTTGGGAAAGATTTTTTTCTTTTTTTTTCCATTTTTTTTAAGCATCCATGCCATGTCTTTTATATCTTCCCCTCCACGTTGTGTCTTGCTCCTTGCAATTTTCCACTGCTTTGGCAATGTCTGGAAGCTTAGTTTTGGCATGTTTTGGTATTTTGCACTGCTCTGCTATAATCCCGGTCCATTTTCTTAGAGTCACTAAATTGCCCAAATTTCCCAAATTTTTTTTTTTTCTCCTCCAATTGCAATTCCGTAGCTGGTATCTCCATTCCAGCCTGTTTGAAAGTCCTTCTTTTCTCTTTTGGCCTTCAGCGGGGATCAATTCTGGCAAGCTTTGCTGCATGTGCCTGCACTTCATAGAATATGGGAAAATTTTTTCTTTTTTAATTTTAGATTTTTTAAGTGTCCATACCATGTTCCTCATACCTTCCCCTCCACGTTGTGTCTTGCTCCTTGCAATTTTCCACTGCTTTGGCAATGTCTGGAGCTTAGTTTTGGCATGTTTTGGTATTTTGCACTGCTCTGCTATAATCCCGGTCCATTTTCTTAGAGTCACTAAATTGCCCAAATTTCCCAAATTTTTTTTTTCCTCCAATTGCAATTCCTTAGCTGGTATCTCCTTCCAGCCTGTTTGAAGTCCTTCTTTTCTCTTTTGGCCTTCAGCGGGATCAATTCTGGCAAGCTTTGCTGCATGTGCCTGCACTTCATAGCATATGGGAAAATTTTTTCTTTTTTAATTTTAGTTTTTTTTTAAGTGTCCATACCATGTTCCTCATACCTTCCCCTCCACGTTGTGTCTTGCTCCTTGCAATTTTCCACTGCTTTGGCAATGTCTGGAAGCTTAGTTTTGGCATGTTTTGGTATTTTGCACTGCTCTGCTATAATCCCGGTCCATTTTCTTAAGTCACTAAATTGCCCAAATTTCCCAAATTTTTTTTTTTTCTCCTCCAATTGCAATTCCTTAGCTGGTATCTCCATTCCAGCCTGTTTGAAAGTCCTTCTTTTCTGTTTTGGCCTTCAGCGGGATCAATTCTGGCAAGCTTTGCTGCATGTGCCTCCATTTCATAGAATATGGGAAAATTTTTTCTTTTTTAATTTTAGATTTTTAAGTGTCCATACCATGTTCCTCCTATCCTCTCCTCCACGTTGTGTCTTCCTCCTTGCCATTTTCCCCTGCTTTGGCAACGTCTGGGAGCTTAGTTTTGGCATGTTTTGGTCCTTTGCAATGCAGCTCATTTCCTCACAGACCATTTCTTGAAGACACTAAAACTCCCAATTTTCTGCATTTTTTTGGCTTTTTTTTCAATTGGATTTCATTTGATCCTATCTCCTTTCCAGAGCGTTTGTAAGCCTTTCTTTATGGGGTCGCAAGATTCCGTTTCCTTCCCGAAAGGAAATGAAATTTCCTTTCGGGAAGGGAAACGGAATCTTGCGATTTCAATGGGGACCAAGAGAGGAATCTTTGGTGCATGTCCCTGCCCTAGATGACATGCCATGACTTTTGATGCCTTTGACTTTGGGAAAGATTTTTTTCTTTTTTTTTTCCATTTTTTTTAAGCATCCATGCCATGTCTTTTATATCTTCCCCTCCACGTTGTGTCTTGCTCCTTGCAATTTTCCACTGCTTTGGCAATGTCTGGAAGCTTAGTTTTGGCATGTTTTGGTATTTTGCACTGCTCTGCTATAATCCCGGTCCATTTTCTTAGAGTCACTAAATTGCCCAAATTTCCCAAATTTTTTTTTTTTCTCCTCCAATTGCAATTCCGTAGCTGGTATCTCCATTCCAGCCTGTTTGAAAGTCCTTCTTTTCTCTTTTGGCCTTCAGCGGGATCAATTTTGGCAAGCTTTGCTGCATGTGCCTGCACTTCATAGCATATGGGAAAATTTTTCTTTTTTAATTTTAGGTTTTTTAAGTGTCCATATTATGTTCCTCATACCTTCCCCTCCACGTTGTGTCTTGCTCCTTGCCAATTTTCCACTGCTTTGGCAATGTCTGGAAGCTTAGTTTTGGCATGTTTTGGTATTTTGCACTGCTCTGCTATAATCCCGGTCCATTTCTTAGAGTCACTAAATTGCCCAAATTTCCCAAATTTTTTTTTCTCCTCCAATTGCAATTCCGTAGCTGGTATCTCCATTCCAGCCTGTTTGAAAGTCCTTCTTTTCTCTTTTGGCCTTCAGCGGGGATCATTCTGGCAAGCTTTGCTGCATGTGCCTGCATTCATAGCATATGGGAAAATTTTTTCTTTTTTAATTTTAGGTTTTTTTAAGTGTCCATATTATGTTCCTCATACCTTCCCCTCCACGTTGTGTCTTGCTCCTTGCAATTTTCCACTGCTTTGGCAATGTCTGGAAGCTTAGTTTTGGCATGTTTTGGTATTTTGCACTGCTCTGCTATAATCCCGGTCCATTTTCTTAGAGTCACTAAATTGCCCAAATTTCCCAAATTTTTTTTTTTCTCCTCCAATTGCAATTCCTTAGCTGGTATCTCCATTCCAGCCTGTTTGAAAGTCCTTCTTTTCTCTTTTGGCCTTCAGCGGGGATCACTTCTGGCAAGCTTTGCTGCATGTGCCTCCATTCATAGAATATGGGAAAATTTTTTCTTTTTTAATTTTAGATTTTTTAAGTGTCCATACCATGTTCCTCCTATCCTCTCCTCCACGTTGTGTCTTCCTCCTTGCCATTTTCCCCTGCTTTGGCAACGTCTGGGAGCTTAGTTTTGGCATGTTTTGGTCCTTTGCAATGCAGCTCATTTCCTCACAGACCATTTCTTGAAGACACTAAAACTCCCAATTTTCTGCATTTTTTTGGCTTTTTTTCAATTGGATTTCATTTGATCCTATCTCCTTTCCAGAGCGTTTGTAAGCCTTTCTTTATGGGTCGCAAGATTCCGTTTCCTTCCCGAAAGGAAATGAAATTTCCTTTCGGGAAGGGAAACGGAATCTTGCGATTTCAATGGGACCAAGAGAGGAATCTTTGGTGCATGTCCCTGCCCTAGATGACATGCCATGACTTTTGATGCCTTTGACTGGGAAAGATTTTTTTCTTTTTTTTTCCATTTTTTTTAAGCATCCATGCCATGTCTTTTATATCTTCCCCTCCACGTTGTGTCTTGCTCCTTGCAATTTTCCACTGCTTTGGCAATGTCTGGAAGCTTAGTTTTGGCATGTTTTGGTATTTTGCACTGCTCTGCTATAATCCCGGTCCATTTTCTTAGAGTCACTAAATTGCCCAAATTTCCCAAATTTTTTTTTTTCTCCTCCAATTGCAATTCCGTAGCTGGTATCTCCATTCCAGCCTGTTTGAAAGTCCTTCTTTTCTCTTTTGGCCTTCAGCGGGGATCACTTTTGGCAAGCTTTGCTGCATGTGCCTCCATTCATAGAATATGGGAAAATTTTTTCTTTTTTAATTTTAGATTTTTAAGTGTCCATACCATGTTCCTCATATCCTCTCCTCCACGTTGTGTCTTCTCCTTGCCATTTTCCCCTGCTTTGGCAACGTCTGGGAGCTTAGTTTTGGCATGTTTTGGTCCTTTGCAATGCAGCTCATTTCCTCACAGACCATTTCTTGAAGACACTAAAACTCCCAATTTTCTGCATTTTTTTGGCTTTTTTTCAATTGGATTTCATTTGATCCTATCTCCTTTCCAGAGCGTTTGTAAGCCTTTCTTTATGGGTCGCAAGATTCCGTTTCCTTCCCGAAAGGAAATGAAATTTCCTTTCGGAAGGGAAACGGAATCTTGCGATTTCAATGGGGACCAAGAGAGAATCTTTGGTGCATGTCCCTGCCCTAGATGACATGCCATGACTTTTGATGCCTTTGACTTTGGGAAAGATTTTTTTCTTTTTTTTTCCATTTTTTTTAAGCATCCATGCCATGTCTTTTATATCTTCCCCTCCACGTTGTGTCTTGCTCCTTGCAATTTTCCACTGCTTTGGCAATGTCTGGAAGCTTAGTTTTGGCATGTTTTGGTATTTTGCACTGCTCTGCTATAATCCCGGTCCATTTTCTTAGAGTCACTAAATTGCCCAAATTTCCCAAATTTTTTTTTTTTCTCCTCCAATTGCAATTCCTAGCTGGTATCTCCATTCCAGCCTGTTTGAAAGTCCTTCTTTTCTCTTTTGGCCTTCAGCGGGATCAATTCTGGCAAGCTTTGCTGCATGTGCCTGCACTTCATAGCATATGGGAAAATTTTTTCTTTTTTATTTTAGGTTTTTTTAAGTGTCCATACCATGTTCCTCATACCTTCCCCTCCACGTTGTGTCTTCCTCCTTGCAATTTTCCACTGCTTTGGCAATGTCTGGAAGCTTAGTTTTGGCATGTTTTGGTATTTTGCACTGCTCTGCTATAATCCCGGTCCATTTCTTAGAGTCACTAAATTGCCCAAATTTCCCAAATTTTTTTTTTTTTCTCCTCCAATTGCAATTCCTTAGCTGGTATCTCCATTCCAGCCTGTTTGAAAGTCCTTCTTTCTCTTTTGGCCTTCAGCGGGGATCAATTCTGGCAAGCTTTGCTGCATGTGCCTGCACTTCATAGCATATGGGAAAATTTTTTCTTTTAATTTAGATTTTTTTAAGTGTCCATACCATGTCCTCATACCTCCCCTCCACGTTGTGTCTTGCTCCTTGCAATTTTCCACTGCTTTGGCAATGTCTGGAAGCTTAGTTTTGGCATGTTTTGGTATTTTGCACTGCTCTGCTATAATCCCGGTCCATTTTCTTAGAGTCACTAAATTGCCCAAATTTCCCAAATTTTTTTTTTTCTCCTCCAATTGCAATTCCTTAGCTGGTATCTCCATTCCAGCCTGTTTGAAAGTCCTTCTTTTCTCTTTGGCCTTCAGCGGGGATCACTTTTGGCAAGCTTTGCTGCATGTGCCTCCATTTCATAGAATATGGGAAAATTTTTTCTTTTTTAATTTTAGATTTTTAAGTGTCCATACCATGTTCCTCCTATCCTCTCCTCCACGTTGTGTCTTCCTCCTTGCCATTTTCCCCTGCTTTGGCAACGTCTGGGAGCTTAGTTTTGGCATGTTTTGGTCCTTTGCAATGCAGCTCATTTCCTCACAGACCATTTCTTGAAGACACTAAAACTCCCAATTTCTGCATTTTTTGGCTTTTTTCAATTGGATTTCATTTGATCCTATCTCCTTTCCAGAGCGTTTGTAAGCCTTTCTTTATGGGGTCGCAAGATTCCGTTTCCTTCCCAAAGGAAATGAAATTTCCTTTCGGGAAGGGAAACGGAATCTTGCGATTTCAATGGGGACCAAGAGAGGAATCTTTGGTGCATGTCCCTGCCCTAGATGACATGCCATGACTTTTGATGCCTTTGACTTTGGGAAAGATTTTTTTCTTTTTTTTTTTCCATTTTTTTAAGCATCCATGCCATGTCTTTTATATCTTCCCCTCCACGTTGTGTCTTGCTCCTTGCAATTTTCCACTGCTTTGGCAATGTCTGGAAGCTTAGTTTTGGCATGTTTTGGTATTTTGCACTGCTCTGCTATAATCCCGGTCCATTTTCTTAGAGTCACTAAATTGCCCAAATTTCCCAAATTTTTTTTTTTCTCCTCCAATTGCAATTCCGTAGCTGGTATCTCCATTCCAGCCTGTTTGAAAGTCCTTCTTTTCTCTTTTGGCCTTCAGCGGGATCACTTTTGGCAAGCTTTGCTGCATGTGCCTCCATTTCATAGAATATGGGAAAATTTTTTCTTTTTTAATTTTAGATTTTTTAAGTGTCCATACCATGTTCCTCCTATCCTCTCCTCCACGTTGTGTCTTCTCCTTGCCATTTTCCCCTGCTTTGGCAACGTCTGGAGCTTAGTTTTGGCATGTTTTGGTCCTTTGCAATGCAGCTCATTTCCTCACAGACCATTTCTTGAAGACACTAAAACTCCCAATTTTCTGCATTTTTTGGCTTTTTTTCAATTGGATTTCATTTGATCCTATCTCCTTCCTCCAAGCGTTGTAAGCCTTTCTTTATGGGTCGCAAGATTCCGTTTCCTTCCCGAAAGGAAATGAAATTTCCTTTCGGAAGGGAAACGGAATCTTGCGATTTCAATGGGGACCAAGAGAGGAATCTTTGGTGCATGTCCCTGCCCTAGATGACATGCCATGACTTTTGATGCCTTTGACTTTGGGAAAGATTTTTTTCTTTTTTTTTTCCATTTTTTTTAAGCATCCATGCCATGTCTTTTATATCTTCCCCTCCACGTTGTGTCTTGCTCCTTGCAATTTTCCACTGCTTTGGCAATGTCTGGAAGCTTAGTTTTGGCATGTTTTGGTATTTTGCACTGCTCTGCTATAATCCCGGTCCATTTTCTTAGAGTCACTAAATTGCCCAAATTTCCCAAATTTTTTTTTTTTCTCCTCCAATTGCAATTCCTTAGCTGGTATCTCCATTCCAGCCTGTTTGAAAGTCCTTCTTTTCTCTTTTGGCCTTCAGCGGATCACTTTTGGCAAGCTTTGCTGCATGTGCCTCCACTTCATAGCATATGGGAAAATTTTTTCTTTTTTAATTTTAGTTTTTTTAAGTGTCCATATTATGTTCCTCATACCTTCCCCTCCACGTTGTGTCTTGCTCCTTGCAATTTTCCACTGCTTTGGCAATGTCTGGAAGCTTAGTTTTGGCATGTTTTGGTATTTTGCACTGCTCTGCTATAATCCCGGTCCATTTTCTTAGAGTCACTAAATTGCCCAAATTTCCCAAATTTTTTTTTTTTCTCCTCCAATTGCAATTCCTTAGCTGGTATCTCCATTCCAGCCTGTTTGAAAGTCCTTCTTTTCTCTTTTGGCCTTCAGCGGGATCACTTTGGCAAGCTTTGCTGCATGTGCCTCCATTTCATAGATATGGGAAAATTTTTTCTTTTTAATTTTAGATTTTTAAGTGTCCATACCATGTTCCTCCTATCCTCTCCTCCACGTTGTGTCTTCCTCCTTGCCATTTTCCCCTGCTTTGGCAACGTCTGGGAGCTTAGTTTTGGCATGTTTTGGTCCTTTGCAATGCAGCTCATTTCCTCACAGACCATTTCTTGAAGACACTAAAACTCCCAATTTTCTGCATTTTTTTGGCTTTTTTTCAATTGGATTTCATTTGATCCTATCTCCTTTCCAGAGCGTTTGTAAGCCTTCTTTATGGGGTCGCAAGATTCCGTTTCCTTCCCGAAAGGAAATGAAATTTCCTTTCGGGAAGGGAAACGGAATCTTGCGATTTCAATGGGGACCAAGAGAGGAATCTTTGGTGCATGTCCCTGCCCTAGATGACATGCCATGACTTTTGATGCCTTTGACTTTGGAAAGATTTTTTCTTTTTTTTTTCCATTTTTTTTAAGCATCCATGCCATGTCTTTTATATCTTCCCCTCCACGTTGTGTCTTGCTCCTTGCAATTTTCCACTGCTTTGGCAATGTCTGGAAGCTTAGTTTTGGCATGTTTTGGTATTTTGCACTGCTCTGCTATAATCCCGGTCCATTTTCTTAGAGTCACTAAATTGCCCAAATTTCCCAAATTTTTTTTTTTCTCCTCCAATTGCAATTCCGTAGCTGGTATCTCCATTCCAGCCTGTTTGAAAGTCCTTCTTTTCTCTTTTGGCCTTCAGCGGGGATCACTTTTGGCAAGCTTTGCTGCATGTGCCTCCATTTCATAGAATATGGGAAAATTTTTTCTTTTTTAATTTTAGATTTTTAAGTGTCCATACCATGTTCCTCCTATCCTCTCCTCCACGTTGTGTCTTCCTCCTTGCCATTTTCCCCTGCTTTGGCAACGTCTGGAGCTTAGTTTTGGCATGTTTTGGTCCTTTGCAATGCAGCTCATTTCCTCACAGACCATTTCTTGAAGACACTAAAACTCCCAATTTTCTGCATTTTTTTGGCTTTTTTTCAATTGGATTTCATTTGATCCTATCTCCTTTCCAGAGCGTTTGTAAGCCTTTCTTTATGGGGTCGCAAGATTCCGTTTCCTTCCCGAAAGGAAATGAAATTTCCTTTCGGGAAGGGAAACGAATCTTGCGATTTCAATGGGGACCAAGAGAGGAATCTTTGGTGCATGTCCCTGCCCTAGATGACATGCCATGACTTTTGATGCCTTTGACTTTGGAAAGATTTTTTTCTTTTTTTTCCATTTTTTTTAAGCATCCATGCCATGTCTTTTATATCTTCCCCTCCACGTTGTGTCTTGCTCCTTGCAATTTTCCACTGCTTTGGCAATGTCTGGAAGCTTAGTTTTGGCATGTTTTGGTATTTTGCACTGCTCTGCTATAATCCCGGTCCATTTTCTTAGAGTCACTAAATTGCCCAAATTTCCCAATTTTTTTTTTTTTCTCCTCCAATTGCAATTCCTTAGCTGGTATCTCCATTCCAGCCTGTTTGAAAGTCCTTCTTTCTCTTTTGGCCTTCAGCGGGGATCAATTTTGGCAAGCTTTGCTGCATGTGCCTGCACTTCATAGCATATGGGAAAATTTTTTCTTTTTTAATTTTAGGTTTTTTAAGTGTCCATATTATGTTCCTCATACCTTCCCCTCCACGTTGTGTCTTGCTCCTTGCAATTTTCCACTGCTTTGGCAATGTCTGGAAGCTTAGTTTTGGCATGTTTTGGTATTTTGCACTGCTCTGCTATAATCCCGGTCCATTTCTTAGAGTCACTAAATTGCCCAAATTTCCCAAATTTTTTTTTTTTTCTCCTCCAATTGCAATTCCGTAGCTGGTATCTCCATTCCAGCCTGTTTGAAAGTCCTTCTTTTCTCTTTTGGCCTTCAGCGGGGATCACTTTTGGCAAGCTTTGCTGCATGTGCCTCCATTTCATAGAATATGGGAAAATTTTTTCTTTTTTAATTTTAGATTTTTAAGTGTCCATACCATGTTCCTCATATCCTCCCTCCACGTTGTGTCTTGCTCCTTGCCATTTTCCCCTGCTTTGGCAACGTCTGGGAGCTTAGTTTTGGCATGTTTTGGTCCTTTGCAATGCAGCTCATTTCCTCACAGACCATTTCTTGAAGACACTAAAACTCCCAATTTTCTGCATTTTTTGGCTTTTTTCAATTGGATTTCATTTGATCCTATCTCCTTTCCAGAGCGTTTGTAAGCCTTTCTTTATGGGGTCGCAAGATTCCGTTTCCTTCCCGAAAGGAAATGAAATTTCCTTTCGGAAGGGAAACGGAATCTTGCGATTTCAATGGGACCAAGAGAGGAATCTTTGGTGCATGTCCCTGCCCTAGATGACATGCCATGACTTTTGATGCCTTTGACTTTGGAAAGATTTTTTCTTTTTTTTTTCCATTTTTTTTTTAGCATCCATGCCATGTCTTTATATCTTCCCCTCCACGTTGTGTCTTGCTCCTTGCAATTTTCCACTGCTTTGGCAATGTCTGGAAGCTTAGTTTTGGCATGTTTTGGTATTTTGCACTGCTCTGCTATAATCCCGTCCATTTTCTTAGAGTCACTAAATTGCCCAAATTTCCCAAATTTTTTTTTTTTCTCCTCCAATTGCAATTCCGTAGCTGGTATCTCCATTCCAGCCTGTTTGAAAGTCCTTCTTTTCTCTTTTTGCCTTCAGCGGGGATCACTTTGGCAAGCTTTGCTGCATGTGCCTCCATTTCATAGAATATGGGAAAATTTTTTCTTTTTTAATTTTAGATTTTTAAGTGTCCATACCATGTTCCTCCTATCCTCTCCTCCACGTTGTGTCTTCCTCCTTGCCATTTTCCCCTGCTTTGGCAACGTCTGGAAGCTTAGTTTTGGCATGTTTTGGTCCTTTGCAATGCAGCTCATTTCCTCACAGACCATTTCTTGAAGACACTAAAACTCCCAATTTTCTGCATTTTTTGGCTTTTTTTCAATTGGATTTCATTTGATCCTATCTCCTTTCCAGAGCGTTTGTAAGCCTTTCTTTATGGGGTCGCAAGATTCCGTTTCCTTCCCGAAAGGAAATGAAATTTCCTTTCGGGAAGGAAACGGAATCTTGCGATTTCAATGGGGACCAAGAGAGGAATCTTTGGTGCATGTCCCTGCCCTAGATGACATGCCATGACTTTTGATGCCTTTGACTTGGGAAAGATTTTTTTTCTTTTTTTTCCATTTTTTTTAAGCATCCATGCCATGTCTTTTATATCTTCCCCTCCACGTTGTGTCTTGCTCCTTGCAATTTTCCACTGCTTTGGCAATGTCTGGAAGCTTAGTTTTGGCATGTTTTGGTATTTTGCACTGCTCTGCTATAATCCCGGTCCATTTTCTTAGAGTCACTAAATTGCCCAAATTTCCCAAATTTTTTTTTTTCTCCTCCAATTGCAATTCCGTAGCTGGTATCTCCATTCCAGCCTGTTTGAAAGTCCTTCTTTTCTCTTTTGGCCTTCAGCGGGGATCAATTCTGGCAAGCTTTGCTGCATGTGCCTGCACTTCATAGCATATGGGAAAATTTTTTCTTTTTTAATTTTAGGTTTTTTTAAGTGTCCATATTATGTTCCTCATACCTTCCCCTCCACGTTGTGTCTTCCTCCTTGCAATTTTCCACTGCTTTGGCAATGTCTGGAAGCTTAGTTTTGGCATGTTTTGGTATTTTGCACTGCTCTGCTATAATCCCGGTCCATTTTCTTAGAGTCACTAAATTGCCCAAATTTCCCAAATTTTTTTTTTTCCTCCTCCAATTGCAATTCCGTAGCTGGTATCTCCATTCCAGCCTGTTTGAAAGTCCTTCTTTTCTCTTTTGGCCTTCAGCGGGGATCACTTTTGGCAAGCTTTGCTGCATGTGCCTCCATTTCATAGAATATGGAAAATTTTTTCTTTTTTAATTTTAGATTTTTAAGTGTCCATACCATGTTCCTCCTATCCTCTCCTCCACGTTGTGTCTTCTCCTTGCCATTTTCCCCTGCTTTGGCAACGTCTGGGAGCTTAGTTTTGGCATGTTTTGGTCCTTTGCAATGCAGCTCATTTCCTCACAGACCATTTCTTGAAGACACTAAAACTCCCAATTTTCTGCATTTTTTTTGGCTTTTTTTCAATTGGATTTCATTTGATCCTATCTCCTTTCCAGAGCGTTTGTAAGCCTTTCTTTATGGGGTCGCAAGATTCTTTCTTCCCGAAAGGAATGAAATTTCCTTTCGGGAAGGGAAACGGAATCTTGCGATTTCAATGGGGACCAAGAGAGGAATCTTTGGTGCATGTCCCTGCCCTAGATGACATGCCATGACTTTTGATGCCTTTGATTTGGGAAAGATTTTTTTCTTTTTTTTTCCATTTTTTTTTAAGCATCCATGCCATGTCTTTTATATCTTCCCCTCCACGTTGTGTCTTGCTCCTTGCAATTTTCCACTGCTTTGGCAATGTCTGGAAGCTTAGTTTTGGCATGTTTTGGTATTTTGCACTGCTCTGCTATAATCCCGGTCCATTTTCTTAGAGTCACTAAATTGCCCAAATTTCCCAAATTTTTTTTTTTTCTCCTCCAATTGCAATTCCTTAGCTGGTATCTCCATTCCAGCCTGTTTGAAAGTCCTTCTTTTCTCTTTTGGCCTTCAGCGGGGATCACTTTTGGCAAGCTTTGCTGCATGTGCCTCCATTTCATAGAATATGGAAAATTTTTTCTTTTTTAATTTTAGATTTTTAAGTGTCCATACCATGTTCCTCATATCCTCTCCTCCACGTTGTGTCTTCCTCCTTGCCATTTTCCCCTGCTTTGGCAACGTCTGGGAGCTTAGTTTTGGCATGTTTTGGTCCTTTGCAATGCAGCTCATTTCCTCACAGACCATTTCTTGAAGACACTAAAACTCCCAAATTTCTGCATTTTTTGGCTTTTTTTCAATTGGATTTCATTTGATCCTATCTCCTTTCCAGAGCGTTTGTAAGCCTTTCTTTATGGGGTCGCAAGATTCCGTTTCCTTCCCGAAAGGAAATGAAATTTCCTTTCGGGAAGGGAAACGGAATCTTGCGATTTCAATGGGACCAAGAGAGGAATCTTTGGTGCATGTCCCTGCCCTAGATGACATGCCATGACTTTTGATGCCTTTGACTTGGGAAAGATTTTTTTCTTTTTTTTCCATTTTTTTAAGCATCCATGCCATGTCTTTTATATCTTCCCCTCCACGTTGTGTCTTGCTCCTTGCAATTTTCCACTGCTTTGGCAATGTCTGGAAGCTTAGTTTTGGCATGTTTTGGTATTTTGCACTGCTCTGCTATAATCCCGGTCCATTTTCTTAGAGTCACTAAATTGCCCAAATTTCCCAAATTTTTTTTTTTTCTCCTCCAATTGCAATTCCGTAGCTGGTATCTCCATTCCAGCCTGTTTGAAAGTCCTTCTTTTCTCTTTTGGCCTTCAGCGGGGATCACTTTTGGCAAGCTTTGCTGCATGTGCCTCCATTTCATAGAATATGGGAAAATTTTTTCTTTTTTAATTTGATTTTTAAGTGTCCATACCATGTTCCTCATATCCTCTCCTCCACGTTGTGTCTTGCTCCTTGCCATTTTCCCCTGCTTTGGCAACGTCTGGGAGCTTAGTTTTGGCATGTTTTGGTCCTTTGCAATGCAGCTCATTTCCTCACAGACCATTTCTTGAAGACACTAAAACTCCCAATTTTCTGCATTTTTTTGGCTTTTTTTCAATTGGATTTCATTTGATCCTATCTCCTTTCCAGAGCGTTTGTAAGCCTTTCTTTATGGGGTCGCAAGATTCCGTTTCCTTCCCGAAAGGAAATGAAATTTCCTTTCGGGAAGGGAAACGGAATCTTGCGATTTCAATGGGGACCAAGAGAGGAATCTTTGGTGCATGTCCCTGCCCTAGATGACATGCCATGACTTTTGATGCCTTTGACTTTGGGAAAGATTTTTTTCTTTTTTTTCCATTTTTTTAAGCATCCATGCCATGTCTTTTATATCTTCCCCTCCACGTTGTGTCTTGCTCCTTGCAATTTTCCACTGCTTTGGCAATGTCTGGAAGCTTAGTTTTGGCATGTTTTGGTATTTTGCACTGCTCTGCTATAATCCCGGTCCATTTTCTTAGAGTCACTAAATTGCCCAAATTTCCCAAATTTTTTTTTTTTTTCCTCCAATTGCAATTCCGTAGCTGGTATCTCCATTCCAGCCTGTTTGAAAGTCCTTCTTTTCTCTTTTGGCCTTCAGCGGGGATCAATTTTGGCAAGCTTTGCTGCATGTGCCTGCACTTCATAGCATAATGGGAAAATTTTTTCTTTTTTAATTTTAGGTTTTTTTAGTGTCCATATTATGTTCCTCATACCTTCCCCTCCACGTTGTGTCTTGCTCCTTGCAATTTTTCCACTGCTTTGGCAATGTCTGGAAGCTTAGTTTTGGCATGTTTTGGTATTTTGCACTGCTCTGCTATAATCCCGGTCCATTTTCTTAGAGTCACTAAATTGCCCAAATTTCCCAAATTTTTTTTTTTTCTCCTCCAATTGCAATTCCTTAGCTGGTATCTCCATTCCAGCCTGTTTGAAAGTCCTTCTTTTCTCTTTTGGCCTTCAGCGGGGATCACTTTTGGCAAGCTTTGCTGCATGTGCCTCCATTTCATAGAATATGGGAAAATTTTTTCTTTTTAATTTTAGATTTTTAAGTGTCCATACCATGTTCCTCCTATCCTCTCCTCCACGTTGTGTCTTGCTCCTTGCCATTTTCCCCTGCTTTGGCAACGTCTGGGAGCTTAGTTTTGGCATGTTTTGGTCCTTTGCAATGCAGCTCATTTCCTCACAGACCATTTCTTGAAGACACTAAAACTCCCAATTTTCTGCATTTTTTTGGCTTTTTTTCAATTGGATTTCATTTGATCCTATCTCCTTTCCAGAGCGTTTGTAAGCCTTTCTTTATGGGGTCGCAAGATTCCGTTTCCTTCCCGAAAGGAAATGAAATTTCCTTTCGGGAAGGGAAACGGAATCTTGCGATTTCAATGGGGACCAAGAGAGGAATCTTTGGTGCATGTCCCTGCCCTAGATGACATGCCATGACTTTTGATGCCTTTGACTTTGGGAAAGATTTTTTTCTTTTTTTTTTCCATTTTTTTTAAGCATCCATGCCATGTCTTTTATATCTTCCCCTCCACGTTGTGTCTTGCTCCTTGCAATTTTCCACTGCTTTGGCAATGTCTGGAAGCTTAGTTTTGCATGTTTTGGTATTTTGCACTGCTCTGCTATAATCCCGGTCCATTTCTTAGAGTCACTAAATTGCCCAAATTTCCCAAATTTTTTTTTTTTCTCCTCCAATTGCAATTCCGTAGCTGGTATCTCCATTCCAGCCTGTTTGAA
Source organism: Molothrus ater (assembly GCF_012460135.2). Lineage (NCBI taxonomy): Eukaryota > Metazoa > Chordata > Aves > Passeriformes > Icteridae > Molothrus > Molothrus ater. Next base: position 39,347 of record NW_023416702.1, on the reverse strand, counting down.
AGTCCTTCTTTTCTCTTTTGGCCTTCAGCGGGGATCACTTTTGGCAAGCTTTGCTGCATGTGCCTCCATTTCATAGAATATGGGAAAATTTTTTCTTTTTTAATTTTAGATTTTAAGTGTCCATACCATTTCCTCTATCCTCTCCTCCACGTTGTGTCTCCTCCTTGCCATTTTCCCCTGCTTTGGCAACGTCTGGAAGCTTAGTTTTGGCATGTTTTGGTCCTTTGCAATGCAGCTCATTTCCTCACAGACCATTTCTTGAAGACACTAAAACTCCCAATTTTCTGCATTTTTGGCTTTTTTTCAATGGATTTCATTTGATCCTATCTCCTTTCCAGAGCGTTGTAAGCCTTTCTTTATGGGGTCGCAAGATTCCGTTTCCTTCCCGAAAGAAATGAAATTTCCTTTCGGAAGGGAAACGGAATCTTGCGATTTCATGGGGACCAAGAGAGGAATCTTTGTGCATGTCCCTGCCCTAGATGACATGCCATGACTTTTGATGCCTTTGACTTTGGGAAAGATTTTTTCTTTTTTTTTCCATTTTTTTAAGCATCCATGCCATGTCTTTTATATCTTCCCCTCCACGTTGTGTCTTGCTCCTTGCAATTTTCCACTGCTTTGGCAATGTCTGGAAGCTTAGTTTTGGCATGTTTTGGTATTTTGCACTGCTCTGCTATAATCCCGGTCCATTTTCTTAGAGTCACTAAATTGCCCAAATTTCCCAAATTTTTTTTTTTTCTCCTCCAATTGCAATTCCTAGCTGGTATCTCCATTCCAGCCTGTTTGAAAGTCCTTCTTTTCTTTTGGCCTTCAGCGGGATCATTCTGGCAAGCTTTGCTGCATGTGCCTGCACTTCATAGCATATGGGAAAATTTTTTTCTTTTTTAATTTTAGTTTTTTTTAAGTGTCCATATTATGTTCCTCATACCTTCCCCTCCACGTTGTGTCTTCCTCCTTGCAATTTTCCACTGCTTTGGCAATGTCTGGAAGCTTAGTTTTGGCATGTTTTGGTATTTTGCACTGCTCTGCTATAATCCCGGTCCATTTTCTTAGAGTCACTAAATTGCCCAAATTTCCCAAATTTTTTTTTTTTTCTCCTCCAATTGCAATTCCGTAGCTGGTATCTCCATTCCAGCCTGTTTGAAAGTCCTTCTTTTCTCTTTTGGCCTTCAGCGGGGATCACTTTTGGCAAGCTTTGCTGCATGTGCCTCCATTTCATAGAATATGGGAAAATTTTTTCTTTTTTAATTTTAGATTTTTAAGTGTCCATACCATGTTCCTCATATCCTCTCCTCCACGTTGTGTCTTCCTCCTTGCCATTTTCCCCTGCTTTGGCAACGTCTGGGAGCTTAGTTTTGGCATGTTTTGGTCCTTTGCAATGCAGCTCATTTCCTCACAGACCATTTCTTGAAGACACTAAAACTCCCAATTTTCTGCATTTTTTTGGCTTTTTTTCAATTGGATTTCATTTGATCCTATCTCCTTTCCAGAGCGTTTGTAAGCCTTTCTTTATGGGTCGCAAGATTCCGTTTCCTTCCCGAAAGGAAATGAAATTTCCTTTCGGGAAGGGAAACGGAATCTTGCGATTTCAATGGGACCAAGAGAGGAATCTTTGGTGCATGTCCCTGCCCTAGATGACATGCCATGACTTTTGATGCCTTTGACTTTGGGAAAGATTTTTTTCTTTTTTTTTCCATTTTTTTTAAGCATCCATGCCATGTCTTTTATATCTTCCCCTCCACGTTGTGTCTTGCTCCTTGCAATTTTCCACTGCTTTGGCAATGTCTGGAAGCTTAGTTTTGGCATGTTTTGGTATTTTGCACTGCTCTGCTATAATCCCGGTCCATTTTCTTAGAGTCACTAAATTGCCCAAATTTCCCAAATTTTTTTTTTTCTCCTCCAATTGCAATTCCTTAGCTGGTATCTCCATTCCAGCCTGTTTGAAAGTCCTTCTTTTCTCTTTTGGCCTTCAGCGGGGATCACTTTTGGCAAGCTTTGCTGCATGTGCCTCCATTTCATAGAATATGGGAAAATTTTTTTCTTTTTAATTTTAGATTTTTAAGTGTCCATACCATGTTCCTCATATCCTCTCCTCCACGTTGTGTCTTCCTCCTTGCCATTTTCCCCTGCTTTGGCAACGTCTGGGAGCTTAGTTTTGGCATGTTTTGGTCCTTTGCAATGCAGCTCATTTCCTCACAAGACCATTTCTTGAAGACACTAAAACTCCCAATTTTCTGCATTTTTTTGGCTTTTTTTCAATTGGATTTCATTTGATCCTATCTCCTTTCCAGAGCGTTTGTAAGCCTTTCTTTATGGGGTCGCAAGATTCCGTTTCCTTCCCGAAAGGAAATGAAATTTCCTTTCGGGAAGGGAAACGGAATCTTGCGATTTCAATGGGGACCAAGAGAGGAATCTTTGGTGCATGTCCCTGCCCTAGATGACATGCCATGACTTTTGATGCCTTTGACTTTGGGAAAGATTTTTTTCTTTTTTTTTCCATTTTTTTTAAGCATCCATGCCATGTCTTTTATATCTTCCCCTCCACGTTGTGTCTTGCTCCTTGCAATTTTCCACTGCTTTGGCAATGTCTGGAAGCTTAGTTTTGGCATGTTTTGGTATTTTGCACTGCTCTGCTATAATCCCGGTCCATTTTCTTAGAGTCACTAAATTGCCCAAATTTCCCAAATTTTTTTTTTTCTCCTCCAATTGCAATTCCTAGCTGGTATCTCCATTCCAGCCTGTTTGAAAGTCCTTCTTTTCTCTTTTGGCCTTCAGCGGGGATCACTTTTGGCAAGCTTTGCTGCATGTGCCTCCATTTCATAGAATATGGGAAAATTTTTTCTTTTTTAATTTTAGATTTTTAAGTGTCCATACCATGTTCCTCCTATCCTCTCCTCCACGTTGTGTCTTGCTCCTTGCCATTTTCCCCTGCTTTGGCAACGTCTGGGAGCTTAGTTTTGGCATGTTTTGGTCCTTTGCAATGCAGCTCATTTCCTCACAGACCATTTCTTGAAGACACTAAAACTCCCAATTTTCTGCATTTTTTTGGCTTTTTTTCAATTGGATTTCATTTGATCCTATCTCCTTTCCAGAGCGTTTGTAAGCCTTTCTTTATGGGGTCGCAAGATTCCGTTTCCTTCCCGAAAGGAAATGAAATTTCCTTTCGGGAAGGGAAACGGAATCTTGCGATTTCAATGGGGACCAAGAGAGGAATCTTTGGTGCATGTCCCTGCCCTAGATGACATGCCATGACTTTTGATGCCTTTGACTTTGGGAAAGATTTTTTTCTTTTTTTTTCCATTTTTTTTAAGCATCCATGCCATGTCTTTTATATCTTCCCCTCCACGTTGTGTCTTGCTCCTTGCAATTTTCCACTGCTTTGGCAATGTCTGGAAGCTTAGTTTTGGCATGTTTTGGTATTTTGCACTGCTCTGCTATAATCCCGGTCCATTTTCTTAGAGTCACTAAATTGCCCAAATTTCCCAAATTTTTTTTTTTCTCCTCCAATTGCAATTCCGTAGCTGGTATCTCCATTCCAGCCTGTTTGAAAGTCCTTCTTTTCTCTTTTGGCCTTCAGCGGGGATCAATTTTGGCAAGCTTTGCTGCATGTGCCTGCACTTCATAGCATATGGGAAAATTTTTTCTTTTTTAATTTTAGGTTTTTTTAAGTGTCCATATTATGTTCCTCATACCTTCCCCTCCACGTTGTGTCTTGCTCCTTGCAATTTTCCACTGCTTTGGCAATGTCTGGAAGCTTAGTTTTGGCATGTTTTGGTATTTTGCACTGCTCTGCTATAATCCCGTCCATTTTCTTAGAGTCACTAAATTGCCCAAATTTCCCAAATTTTTTTTTTTTCTCCTCCAATTGCAATTCCGTAGCTGGTATCTCCATTCCAGCCTGTTTGAAAGTCCTTCTTTTCTCTTTTGGCCTTCAGCGGGGATCACTTTTGGCAAGCTTTGCTGCATGTGCCTCCATTTCATAGAATATGGGAAAATTTTTTCTTTTTTAATTTTAGATTTTTAAGTGTCCATACCATGTTCCTCATATCCTCTCCTCCACGTTGTGTCTTCCTCCTTGCCATTTTCCCCTGCTTTGGCAACGTCTGGGAGCTTAGTTTTGGCATGTTTTGGTCCTTTGCAATGCAGCTCATTTCCTCACAGACCATTTCTTGAAGACACTAAAACTCCCAATTTTCTGCATTTTTTTGGCTTTTTTTCAATTGGATTTCATTTGATCCTATCTCCTTTCCAGAGCGTTTGTAAGCCTTTCTTTATGGGGTCGCAAGATTCCGTTTCCTTCCCGAAAGGAAATGAAATTTCCTTTCGGAAGGGAAACGGAATCTTGCGATTTCAATGGGGACCAAGAGAGGAATCTTTGGTGCATGTCCCTGCCCTAGATGACATGCCATGACTTTTGATGCCTTTGACTTTGGGAAAGATTTTTTTCTTTTTTTTTCCATTTTTTTTAAGCATCCATGCCATGTCTTTTATATCTTCCCCTCCACGTTGTGTCTTGCTCCTTGCAATTTTCCACTGCTTTGGCAATGTCTGGAAGCTTAGTTTTGGCATGTTTTGGTATTTTGCACTGCTCTGCTATAATCCCGGTCCATTTTCTTAGAGTCACTAAATTGCCCAAATTTCCCAAATTTTTTTTTTTTTCTCCTCCAATTGCAATTCCGTAGCTGGTATCTCCATTCCAGCCTGTTTGAAAGTCCTTCTTTTCTCTTTTGGCCTTCAGCGGGGATCAATTTGGCAAGCTTTGCTGCATGTGCCTCCATTTCATAGAATATGGGAAAATTTTTTCTTTTTTAATTTTAGATTTTTAAGTGTCCATACCATGTTCCTCCTATCCTCTCCTCCACGTTGTGTCTTCCTCCTTGCCATTTTCCCCTGCTTTGGCAACGTCTGGGAGCTTAGTTTTGGCATGTTTTGGTCCTTTGCAATGCAGCTCATTTCCTCACAGACCATTTCTTGAAGACACTAAAACTCCCAATTTTCTGCATTTTTTGGCTTTTTTTCAATTGGATTTCATTTGATCCTATCTCCTTTCCAGAGCGTTTGTAAGCCTTTCTTTATGGGGTCGCAAGATTCCGTTTCCTTCCCGAAAGGAAATGAAATTTCCTTTCGGGAAGGGAAACGAATCTTGCGATTTCAATGGGGACCAAGAGAGGAATCTTTGGTGCATGTCCCTGCCCTAGATGACATGCCATGACTTTTGATGCCTTTGACTTTGGGAAAGATTTTTTTCTTTTTTTTCCATTTTTTTTAAGCATCCATGCCATGTCTTTTATATCTTCCCCTCCACGTTGTGTCTTGCTCCTTGCAATTTTCCACTGCTTTGGCAATGTCTGGAAGCTTAGTTTTGGCATGTTTTGGTATTTTGCACTGCTCTGCTATAATCCCGGTCCATTTTCTTAGAGTCACTAAATTGCCCAAATTTCCCAAATTTTTTTTTTTCTCCTCCAATTGCAATTCCGTAGCTGGTATCTCCATTCCAGCCTGTTTGAAAGTCCTTCTTTTCTCTTTTGGCCTTCAGCGGGGATCACTTTTGGCAAGCTTTGCTGCATGTGCCTGCACTTATAGCATATGGGAAATTTTTTCTTTTTTAATTTTAGGTTTTTTTAAGTGTCCATATTATGTTCCTCATACCTTCCCTCCACGTTGTGTCTTGCTCCTTGCAATTTTCCACTGCTTTGGCAATGTCTGGAAGCTTAGTTTTGGCATGTTTTGGTATTTTGCACTGCTCTGCTATAATCCCGGTCCATTTTCTTAGAGTCACTAAATTGCCCAAATTTCCCAAATTTTTTTTTTTCTCCTCCAATTGCAATTCCGTAGCTGGTATCTCCATTCCAGCCTGTTTGAAAGTCCTTCTTTTCTCTTTTGGCCTTCAGCGGGGATCACTTTTGGCAAGCTTTGCTGCATGTGCCTCCATTTCATAGAATATGGGAAAATTTTTTCTTTTTTAATTTTAGATTTTTAAGTGTCCATACCATGTTCCTCATATCCTCTCCTCCACGTTGTGTCTTGCTCCTTGCCATTTTCCCCTGCTTTGGCAACGTCTGGGAGCTTAGTTTTGGCATGTTTTGGTCCTTTGCAATGCAGCTCATTTCCTCACAGACCATTTCTTGAAGACACTAAAACTCCCAATTTTCTGCATTTTTTTGGCTTTTTTTCAATTGGATTTCATTTGATCCTATCTCCTTTCCAGAGCGTTTGTAAGCCTTTCTTTATGGGGTCGCAAGATTCCGTTTCCTTCCCGAAAGGAAATGAAATTTCCTTTCGGGAAGGGAAACGGAATCTTGCGATTTCAATGGGGACCAAGAGAGGAATCTTTGGTGCATGTCCCTGCCCTAGATGACATGCCATGACTTTTGATGCCTTTGACTTTGGGAAAGATTTTTTTCTTTTTTTTTCCATTTTTTTTAAGCATCCATGCCATGTCTTTTATATCTTCCCCTCCACGTTGTGTCTTGCTCCTTGCAATTTTCCACTGCTTTGGCAATGTCTGGAAGCTTAGTTTTGGCATGTTTTGGTATTTTGCACTGCTCTGCTATAATCCCGGTCCATTTTCTTAGAGTCACTAAATTGCCCAAATTTCCCAAATTTTTTTTTTTCTCCTCCAATTGCAATTCCGTAGCTGGTATCTCCATTCCAGCCTGTTTGAAAGTCCTTCTTTTCTCTTTTGGCCTTCAGCGGGGATCACTTTTGGCAAGCTTTGCTGCATGTGCCTCCATTTCATAGAATATGGGAAAATTTTTTCTTTTTTAATTTTAGTTTTTTAAGTGTCCATACCATGTTCCTCATCCTCTCCTCCACGTTGTGTCTTCCTCCTTGCCATTTTCCCCTGCTTTGGCAACGTCTGGGAGCTTAGTTTTGGCATGTTTTGGTCCTTTGCAATGCAGCTCATTTCCTCACAGACCATTTCTTGAAGACACTAAAACTCCCAATTTTCTGCATTTTTTTGGCTTTTTTTCAATTGGATTTCATTTGATCCTATCTCCTTTCCAGAGCGTTTGTAAGCCTTTCTTTATGGGGTCGCAAGATTCCGTTTCCTTCCCGAAAGGAAATGAAATTTCCTTTCGGGAAGGGAAACGGAATCTTGCGATTTCAATGGGGACCAAGAGAGGAATCTTTGGTGCATGTCCCTGCCCTAGATGACATGCCATGACTTTTGATGCCTTTGACTTTGGGAAAGATTTTTTTCTTTTTTTTTCCATTTTTTTTAAGCATCCATGCCATGTCTTTTATATCTTCCCCTCCACGTTGTGTCTTGCTCCTTGCAATTTTCCACTGCTTTGGCAATGTCTGGAAGCTTAGTTTTGGCATGTTTTGGTATTTTGCACTGCTCTGCTATAATCCCGGTCCATTTACTTAGAGTCACTAAATTGCCCAAATTTCCCAAATTTTTTTTTTTTCTCCTCCAATTGCAATTCCTTAGCTGGTATCTCCATTCCAGCCTGTTTGAAAGTCCTTCTTTTCTCTTTTGGCCTTCAGCGGGGATCACTTTTGGCAAGCTTTGCTGCATGTGCCTCCATTTCATAGAATATGGGAAAATTTTTTCTTTTTTAATTTTAGATTTTTAAGTGTCCATACCATGTTCCTCATATCCTCTCCTCCACGTTGTGTCTTCCTCCTTGCCATTTTCCCTGCTTTGGCAACGTCTGGGAGCTTAGTTTTGGCATGTTTTGGTCCTTTGCAATGCAGCTCATTTCCTCACAGACCATTTCTTGAAGACACTAAAACTCCCAATTTTCTGCATTTTTTTGGCTTTTTTTCAATTGGATTTCATTTGATCCTATCTCCTTTCCAGAGCGTTTGTAAGCCTTTCTTTATGGGGTCGCAAGATTCCGTTTCCTTCCCGAAAGGAAATGAAATTTCCTTTCGGGAAGGGAAACGGAATCTTGCGATTTCAATGGGGACCAAGAGAGGAATCTTTGGTGCATGTCCCTGCCCTAGATGACATGCCATGACTTTTGATGCCTTTGACTTTGGGAAAGATTTTTTTCTTTTTTTTTCCATTTTTTTTAAGCATCCATGCCATGTCTTTTATATCTTCCCCTCCACGTTGTGTCTTGCTCCTTGCAATTTTCCACTGCTTTGGCAATGTCTGGAAGCTTAGTTTTGGCATGTTTTGGTATTTTGCACTGCTCTGCTATAATCCCGGTCCATTTTCTTAGAGTCACTAAATTGCCCAAATTTCCCAAATTTTTTTTTTTTCTCCTCCAATTGCAATTCCGTAGCTGGTATCTCCATTCCAGCCTGTTTGAAAGTCCTTCTTTTCTGTTTTGGCCTTCAGCGGGGATCAATTCTGGCAAGCTTTGCTGCATGTGCCTCACTTCATAGAATATGGGAAAATTTTTTCTTTTTTAATTTTAGGTTTTTTTAAGTGTCCATATTATGTTCCTCATACCTTCCCCTCCACGTTGTGTCTTGCTCCTTGCAATTTTCCACTGCTTTGGCAATGTCTGGAAGCTTAGTTTTGGCATGTTTTGGTATTTTGCACTGCTCTGCTATAATCCCGGTCCATTTTCTTAGAGTCACTAAATTGCCCAAATTTCCCAAATTTTTTTTTTTTTCTCCTCCAATTGCAATTCCTTAGCTGGTATCTCCATTCCAGCCTGTTTGAAAGTCCTTCTTTTCTCTTTTGGCCTTCAGCGGGGATCACTTTTGGCAAGCTTTGCTGCATGTGCCTCCATTTCATAGAATATGGGAAAATTTTTCTTTTTTAATTTTAGATTTTTAAGTGTCCATACCATGTTCCTCCTATCCTCTCCTCCACGTTGTGTCTTGCTCCTTGCCATTTTCCCTGCTTTGGCAACGTCTGGGAGCTTAGTTTTGGCATGTTTTGGTCCTTTGCAATGCAGCTCATTTCCTCACAGACCATTTCTTGAAGACACTAAAACTCCCAATTTTCTGCATTTTTTTGGCTTTTTTTCAATTGGATTTCATTTGATCCTATCTCCTTTCCAGAGCGTTTGTAAGCCTTTCTTTATGGGGTCGCAAGATTCCGTTTCCTTCCCGAAAGGAAATGAAATTTCCTTTCGGGAAGGGAAACGGAATCTTGCGATTTCAATGGGGACCAAGAGAGGAATCTTTGGTGCATGTCCCTGCCCTAGATGACATGCCATGACTTTTGATGCCTTTGACTTTGGGAAAGATTTTTTTCTTTTTTTTTCCATTTTTTTTAAGCATCCATGCCATGTCTTTTTATTTCCCCTCCACGTTGTGTCTTGCTCCTTGCAATTTTCCACTGCTTTGGCAATGTCTGGAAGCTTAGTTTTGGCATGTTTTGGTATTTTGCACTGCTCTGCTATAATCCCGGTCCATTTTCTTAGAGTCACTAAATTGCCCAAATTTCCCAAATTTTTTTTTTTTCTCCTCCAATTGCAATTTCGTAGCTGGTATCTCCATTCCAGCCTGTTTGAAAGTCCTTCTTTTCTGTTTTGGCCTTCAGCGGGGATCTTCTGGCAAGCTTTGCTGCATGTGCCTGCACTTCATAGCATATGGGAAAATTTTTTCTTTTTTAATTTTAGGTTTTTTAAGTGTCCATATTATGTTCCTCATACCTTCCCTCCACGTTGTGTCTTGCTCCTTGCAATTTTCCACTGCTTTGGCAATGTCTGGAAGCTTAGTTTTGGCATGTTTTGGTATTTTGCACTGCTCTGCTATAATCCCGGTCCATTTCTTAGAGTCACTAAATTGCCCAAATTTCCCAAATTTTTTTTTTTTCTCCTCCAATTGCAATTCCTTAGCTGGTATCTCCATTCCAGCCTGTTTGAAAGTCCTTCTTTTCTTTTGGCCTTCAGCGGGGATCAATTTTGGCAAGCTTTGCTGCATGTGCCTGCATTTCATAGCATATGGGGAAAATTTTTTCTTTTTTAATTTTAGGTTTTTTAAGTGTCCATACCATGTTCCTCATACCTCTCCTCCACGTTGTGTCTTGCTCCTTGCCATTTTCCCTGCTTTGGCAACGTCTGGGAGCTTAGTTTTGGCATGTTTTGGTCCTTTGCAATGCAGCTCATTTCCTCACAGACCATTTCTTGAAGACACTAAAACTCCCAATTTTCTGCATTTTTTTGGCTTTTTTTCAATTGGATTTCATTTGATCCTATCTCCTTTCCAGAGCGTTTGTAAGCCTTTCTTTATGGGGTCGCAAGATTCCGTTTCCTTCCCGAAAGGAAATGAAATTTCCTTTCGGGAAGGGAAACGGAATCTTGCGATTTCAATGGGGACCAAGAGAGGAATCTTTGGTGCATGTCCCTGCCCTAGATGACATGCCATGACTTTTGATGCCTTTGACTTTGGGAAAGATTTTTTTCTTTTTTTTTCATTTTTTTTAAGCATCCATGCCATGTCTTTTATATCTTCCCCTCCACGTTGTGTCTTGCTCCTTGCAATTTTCCACTGCTTTGGCAATGTCTGGAAGCTTAGTTTTGGCATGTTTTGGTATTTTGCACTGCTCTGCTATAATCCCGGTCCATTTTCTTAGAGTCACTAAATTGCCCAAATTTCCCAAATTTTTTTTTTTTCTCCTCCAATTGCAATTCCGTAGCTGGTATCTCCATTCCAGCCTGTTTGAAAGTCCTTCTTTTCTCTTTTGGCCTTCAGCGGGGATCAATTCTGGCAAGCTTTGCTGCATGTGCCTGCATTTCATAGAATATGGGAAAATTTTTTCTTTTTTAATTTTAGATTTTTAAGTGTCCATACCATGTTCCTCCTATCCTCTCCTCCACGTTGTGTCTTCCTCCTTGCCATTTTCCCCTGCTTTGGCAACGTCTGGGAGCTTAGTTTTGGCATGTTTTGGTCCTTTGCAATGCAGCTCATTTCCTCACAGACCATTTCTTGAAGACACTAAAACTCCAATTTTCTGCAATTTTTTGGCTTTTTTTCAATTGGATTTCATTTGATCCTATCTCCTTTCCAGAGCGTTTGTAAGCCTTTCTTTATGGGGTCGCAAGATTCCGTTTCCTTCCGAAAGGAAATGAAATTTCCTTTCGGGAAGGGAAACGGAATCTTGCGATTTCAATGGGGACCAAGAGAGGAATCTTTGGTGCATGTCCCTGCCCTAGATGACATGCCATGACTTTTGATGCCTTTGACTTTGGGAAGATTTTTTTCTTTTTTTTTCCATTTTTTTTAAGCATCCATGCCATGTCTTTTATATCTTCCCCTCCACGTTGTGTCTTGCTCCTTGCAATTTTCCCTGCTTTGGCAATGTCTGGAAGCTTAGTTTTGGCATGTTTTGGTATTTTGCACTGCTCTGCTATAATCCCGGTCCATTTTCTTAGAGTCACTAAATTGCCCAAATTTCCCAAATTTTTTTTTTTTCTCCTCCAATGCATTTCCGTAGAATTCCTAGCTGGTATCTCCATTCCAGCCTGTTTGAAAGTCCTTCTTTTCTCTTTTGGCCTTCAGCGGGGATCAATTTTGGCAAGCTTTGCTGCATGTGCCTGCACTTCATAGCATATGGGAAAATTTTTTCTTTTTTAATTTTAGGTTTTTTTAAGTGTCCATATTATGTTCCTATACCTTCCCCTCCACGTTGTGTCTTCCTCCTTGCAATTTTCCCTGCTTTGGCAATGTCTGGAAGCTTAGTTTTGGCATGTTTTGGTATTTTGCACTGCTCTGCTATAATCCCGGTCCATTTCTTAGAGTCACTAAATTGCCCAAATTTCCAATTTTTTTTTTTCTCCTCCAATTGCAATTCCTTAGCTGGTATCTCCATTCCAGCCTGTTTGAAAGTCCTTCTTTTCTCTTTTGGCCTTCAGCGGGGATCAATTCTGGCAAGCTTTGCTGCATGTGCCTGCACTTCATAGCATATGGGGAAATTTTTTCTTTTTTCTTTTTTAATTTTAGTTTTTTTAAGTGTCCATATTATGTTCCTCATACCTTCCCCTCCACGTTGTGTCTTGCTCCTTGCAATTTTCCACTGCTTTGGCAATGTCTGGAAGCTTAGTTTTGGCATGTTTTGGTATTTTGCACTGCTCTGCTATAATCCCGGTCCATTTCTTAGAGTCACTAAATTGCCCAAATTTCCCAATTTTTTTTTTCTCCTCCAATTGCAATTCCTTAGCTGGTATCTCCATTCCAGCCTGTTTGAAAGTCCTTCTTTTCTCTTTTGGCCTTCAGCGGGGATCACTTTGGCAAGCTTTGCTGCATGTGCCTCCATTTCATAGAATATGGGAAAATTTTTTCTTTTTTAATTTTAGATTTTTAAGTGTCCATACCATGTTCCTCTATCCTCTCCTCCACGTTGTGTCTTGCTCCTTGCCATTTTCCCCTGCTTTGGCAACGTCTGGGAGCTTAGTTTTGGCATGTTTTGGTCCTTTGCAATGCAGCTCATTTCCTCACAGACCATTTCTTGAAGACACTAAAACTCCCAATTTTCTGCATTTTTTTGGCTTTTTTTCAATTGGATTTCATTTGATCCTATCTCCTTTCCAGAGCGTTTGTAAGCCTTTCTTTATGGGGTCGCAAGATTCCGTTTCCTTCCCGAAAGGAAATGAAATTTCCTTTCGGGAAGGGAAACGGAATCTTGCGATTTCAATGGGGACCAAGAGAGGAATCTTTGGTGCATGTCCCTGCCCTAGATGACATGCCATGACTTTTGATGCCTTTGACTTTGGGAAAGATTTTTTTCTTTTTTTTTCCATTTTTTTTAAGCATCCATGCCATGTCTTTTATATCTTCCCTCCACGTTGTGTCTTGCTCCTTGCAATTTCCACTGCTTTGGCAATGTCTGGAAGCTTAGTTTTGGCATGTTTTGGTATTTTGCACTGCTCTGCTATAATCCCGGTCCATTTTCTTAGAGTCACTAAATTGCCCAAATTTCCAAATTTTTTTTTTTCTCCTCCAATTGCAATTTGTAGCTGGTATCTCCATTCCAGCCTGTTTGAAAGTCCTTCTTTTCTCTTTTGGCCTTCAGCGGGGATCAATTCTGGCAAGCTTTGCTGCATGTGCCTGCCTTCATAGCATATGGGAAAATTTTTTCTTTTTTAATTTTAGGTTTTTTTAAGTGTCCATATTATGTTCCTCATACCTTCCCTCCACGTTGTGTCTTGCTCCTTGCAATTTTCCACTGCTTTGGCAATGTCTGGAAGCTTAGTTTTGGCATGTTTTGGTATTTTGCACTGCTCTGCTATAATCCCGGTCCATTTTCTTAGAGTCACTAAATTGCCCAAATTTCCCAAATTTTTTTTTTTTCTCCTCCATTGCAATTCCTTAGCTGGTATCTCCATTCAGCCTGTTTGAAAGTCCTTCTTTTCTCTTTTGGCCTTCAGCGGGGATCAATTCTGGCAAGCTTTGCTGCATGTGCCTGCACTTTCATAGCATATGGGAAAATTTTTTCTTTTTTAATTTTAGGTTTTTTTAGTGTCCATACATGTTCCTCATACCTTCCCTCCACGTTGTGTCTTGCTCCTTGCAATTTTCCACTGCTTTGGCAATGTCTGGAAGCTTAGTTTTGGCATGTTTTGGTATTTTGCACTGCTCTGCTATAATCCCGGTCCATTTTCTTAGAGTCACTAAATTGCCCAAATTTCCCAATTTTTTTTTTTTCTCTCCAATTGCAATTCCGTAGCTGGTATCTCCATTCCAGCCTGTTTGAAAGTCCTTCTTTTCTCTTTTGGCCTTCAGCGGGGATCAATTCTGGCAAGCTTTGCTGCATGTGCCTCATTTCATAGAATATGGGAAAATTTTTTCTTTTTTAATTTTAGATTTTTAAGTGTCCATACCATGTTCCTCATATCCTTCCTCCACGTTGTGTCTTGCTCCTTGCCATTTTCCCCTGCTTTGGCAACGTCTGGGAGCTTAGTTTTGGCATGTTTTGGTCCTTTGCAATGCAGCTCATTTCCTCACAGACCATTTCTTGAAGACACTAAAACTCCCAATTTTCTGCATTTTTTTGGCTTTTTTTCAATTGGATTTCATTTGATCCTATCTCCTTTCCAGAGCGTTTGTAAGCCTTTCTTTATGGGGTCGCAAGATTCCGTTTCCTTCCCGAAAGGAAATGAAATTTCTTTCGGGAAGGGAAACGGAATCTTGCGATTTCAATGGGGACCAAGAGAGGAATCTTTGGTGCATGTCCCTGCCCTAGATGACATGCCATGACTTTTGATGCCTTTGACTTTGGGAAAGATTTTTTTCTTTTTTTTTTCCATTTTTTTTAAGCATCCATGCCATGTCTTTTATATCTTCCCTCCACGTTGTGTCTTGCTCCTTGCAATTTTCCACTGCTTTGGCAATGTCTGGAAGCTTAGTTTTGGCATGTTTTGGTATTTTGCACTGCTCTGCTATAATCCCGGTCCATTTTTAGAGTCACTAAATTGCCCAAATTTCCCAAATTTTTTTTTTTCTCCTCCAATTGCAATTCCTTAGCTGGTATCTCCATTCCAGCCTGTTTGAAAGTCCTTCTTTTCTCTTTTGGCCTTCAGCGGGGATCACTTTTGGCAAGCTTTGCTGCATGTGCCTCCATTTCATAGAATATGGGAAAATTTTTTCTTTTTTAATTTTAGATTTTTAAGTGTCCATACCATGTTCCTCTATCCTCTCCTCCACGTTGTGTCTTGCTCCTTGCCATTTTCCCCTGCTTTGGCAACGTCTGGGAGCTTAGTTTTGGCATGTTTTGGTCCTTTGCAATGCAGCTCATTTCCTCACAGACCATTTCTTGAAGACACTAAAACTCCCAATTTTCTGCATTTTTTTGGCTTTTTTTCAATTGGATTTCATTTGATCCTATCTCCTTTCCAGAGCGTTTGTAAGCCTTTCTTTATGGGGTCGCAAGATTCCGTTTCCTTCCCGAAAGAAATGAAATTTCCTTTCGGGAAGGGAAACGGAATCTTGCGATTTCAATGGGGACCAAGAGAGGAATCTTTGGTGCATGTCCCTGCCCTAGATGACATGCCATGACTTTTGATGCCTTTGACTTTGGGAAAGATTTTTTTCTTTTTTTCCATTTTTTTTAAGCATCCATGCCATGTCTTTTATATCTTCCCCTCCACGTTGTGTCTTGCTCCTTGCAATTTTCCACTGCTTTGGCAATGTCTGGAAGCTTAGTTTTGGCATGTTTTGGTATTTTGCACTGCTCTGCTATAATCCCGGTCCATTTACTTAGAGTCACTAAATTGCCCAAATTTCCCAAATTTTTTTTTTTCTCCTCCAATTGCAATTCCGTAGCTGGTATCTCCATTCCAGCCTGTTTGAAAGTCCTTCTTTTCTGTTTTGGCCTTCAGCGGGGATCAATTCTGGCAAGCTTTGCTGCATGTGCCTGCACTTCATAGCATATGGGAAAATTTTTTCTTTTTAATTTTTAGGTTTTTTAAGTGTCCATATTATGTTCCTCATACCTTCCCCTCCACGTTGTGTCTTCCTCCTTGCAATTTTCCACTGCTTTGGCAATGTCTGGAAGCTTAGTTTTGGCATGTTTTGGTATTTTGCACTGCTCTGCTATAATCCCGGTCCATTTTCTTAGAGTCACTAAATTGCCCAAATTTCCCAAATTTTTTTTTTTCTCCTCCAATTGCAATTCCTTAGCTGGTATCTCCATTCCAGCCTGTTTGAAAGTCCTTCTTTCTCTTTTGGCCTTCAGCGGGGATCACTTTTGGCAAGCTTTGCTGCATGTGCCTCCATTTCATAGAATATGGGAAATTTTTTCTTTTTTAATTTTAGATTTTTAAGTGTCCATACCATGTTCCTCATATCCTCTCCTCCACGTTGTGTCTTGCTCCTTGCCATTTTCCCTGCTTTGGCAACGTCTGGGAGCTTAGTTTTGGCATGTTTTGGTCCTTTGCAATGCAGCTCATTTCCTCACAGACCATTTCTTGAAGACACTAAAACTCCCAATTTTCTGCATTTTTTTGGCTTTTTTTCAATTGGATTTCATTTGATCCTATCTCCTTTCCAGAGCGTTTGTAAGCCTTTCTTTATGGGGTCGCAAGATTCCGTTTCCTTCCCGAAAGGAAATGAAATTTCCTTTCGGGAAGGGAAACGGAATCTTGCGATTTCAATGGGGACCAAGAGAGGAATCTTTGGTGCATGTCCCTGCCCTAGATGACATGCCATGACTTTTGATGCCTTTGACTTTGGGAAAGATTTTTTTCTTTTTTTTTCCATTTTTTTTAAGCATCCATGCCATGTCTTTTATATCTTCCCTCCACGTTGTGTCTTGCTCCTTGCAATTTTCCACTGCTTTGGCAATGTCTGGAAGCTTAGTTTTGGCATGTTTTGGTATTTTGCACTGCTCTGCTATAATCCCGGTCCATTTTCTTAGAGTCACTAAATTGCCCAAATTTCCCAAAATTTTTTTTTTTCTCTCCAATTGCAATTCCTTAGCTGGTATCTCCATTCCAGCCTGTTTGAAAGTCCTTCTTTTCTCTTTTGGCCTTCAGCGGGGATCAATTTTGGCAAGCTTTGCTGCATGTGCCTGCACTTCATAGATATGGGAAAATTTTTTCTTTTTTAATTTTAGATTTTTAAGTGTCCATACCATGTTCCTCCTATCCTCTCCTCCACGTTGTGTCTTCCTCCTTGCCATTTTTCCCTGCTTTGGCAACGTCTGGGAGCTTAGTTTTGGCATGTTTTGGTCCTTTGCAATGCAGCTCATTTCCTCACAGACCATTTCTTGAAGACACTAAAACTCCCAATTTTCTGCATTTTTTTGGCTTTTTTTCAATTGGATTTCATTTGATCCTATCTCCTTTCCAGAGCGTTTGTAAGCCTTTCTTTATGGGGTCGCAAGATTCCGTTTCCTTCCGAAAGGAAATGAAATTTCCTTTCGGGAAGGGAAACGGAATCTTGCGATTTCAATGGGGACCAAGAGAGGAATCTTTGGTGCATGTCCCTGCCCTAGATGACATGCCATGACTTTTGATGCCTTTGACTTTGGGAAAGATTTTTTTCTTTTTTTTTCCATTTTTTTTAAGCATCCATGCCATGTCTTTTATATCTTCCCCTCCACGTTGTGTCTTGCTCCTTGCAATTTTCCACTGCTTTGGCAATGTCTGGAAGCTTAGTTTTGGCATGTTTTGGTATTTTGCACTGCTCTGCTATAATCCCGGTCCATTTTCTTAGAGTCACTAAATTGCCCAAATTTCCCAAATTTTTTTTTTTTCTCCTCCAATTGCAATTCCGTAGCTGGTATCTCCATTCCAGCCTGTTTGAAAGTCCTTCTTTTCTGTTTTGGCCTTCAGCGGGGATCAATTCTGGCAAGCTTTGCTGCATGTGCCTGCACTTCAGAGCATATGGGAAAATTTTTTCTTTTTTAATTTTAGGTTTTTTTAAGTGTCCATATTATGTTCCTCATACCTTCCCTCCACGTTGTGTCTTGCTCCTTGCAATTTTCCACTGCTTTGGCAATGTCTGGAAGCTTAGTTTTGGCATGTTTTGGTATTTTGCACTGCTCTGCTATAATCCCGGTCCATTTTCTTAGAGTCACTAAATTGCCCAAATTTCCCAAATTTTTTTTTTTCTCCTCCAATTGCAATTCCTTAGCTGGTATCTCCATTCCAGCCTGTTTGAAAGTCCTTCTTTTCTCTTTTGGCCTTCAGCGGGGATCACTTTTGGCAAGCTTTGCTGCATGTGCCTCCATTTCATAGAATATGGGAAAATTTTTTCTTTTTTAATTTTAGATTTTTAAGTGTCCATACCATGTTCCTCTATCCTCTCCTCCACGTTGTGTCTTGCTCCTTGCCATTTTCCCCTGCTTTGGCAACGTCTGGGAGCTTAGTTTTGGCATGTTTTGGTCCTTTGCAATGCAGCTCATTTCCTCACAGACCATTTCTTGAAGACACTAAAACTCCCAATTTTCTGCATTTTTTTGGCTTTTTTTCAATTGGATTTCATTTGATCCTATCTCCTTTCCAGAGCGTTTGTAAGCCTTTCTTTATGGGGTCGCAAGATTCCGTTTCCTTCCCGAAAGGAAATGAAATTTCCTTTCGGGAAGGGAAACGGAATCTTGCGATTTCAATGGGGACCAAGAGAGGAATCTTTGGTGCATGTCCCTGCCCTAGATGACATGCCATGACTTTTGATGCCTTTGACTTTGGGAAAGATTTTTTTCTTTTTTTTCCATTTTTTTTAAGCATCCATGCCATGTCTTTTATATCTTCCCCTCCACGTTGTGTCTTGCTCCTTGCAATTTTCCACTGCTTTGGCAATGTCTGGAAGCTTAGTTTTGGCATGTTTTGGTATTTTGCACTGCTCTGCTATAATCCCGGTCCATTTTCTTAGAGTCACTAAATTGCCCAAATTTCCAAATTTTTTTTTTTCTCCTCCAATTGCAATTCCGTAGCTGGTATCTCCATTCCAGCCTGTTTGAAAGTCCTTCTTTCTGTTTTTGGCCTTCAGCGGGGATCAATTCTGGCAAGCTTTGCTGCATGTGCCTGCACTTCAGAGCATATGGGAAAATTTTTTCTTTTTTAATTTTAGGTTTTTTTAAGTGTCCATATTATGTTCCTCATACCTTCCCTCCACGTTGTGTCTTGCTCCTTGCAATTTTCCACTGCTTTGGCAATGTCTGGAAGCTTAGTTTTGGCATGTTTTGGTATTTTGCACTGCTCTGCTATAATCCCGGTCCATTTTCTTAGAGTCACTAAATTGCCCAAATTTCCCAAATTTTTTTTTTTTCTCCTCCAATTGCAATTCCTTAGCTGGTATCTCCATTCCAGCCTGTTTGAAAGTCCTTCTTTTCTCTTTTGGCCTTCAGCGGGGATCATTTTGGCAAGCTTTGCTGCATGTGCCTCCATTTCATAGAATATGGGAAAATTTTTTCTTTTTTAATTTTAGATTTTTAAGTGTCCATACCATGTTCCTCATATCCTCTCCTCCACGTTGTGTCTTCCTCCTTGCCATTTTCCCTGCTTTGGCAACGTCTGGGAGCTTAGTTTTGGCATGTTTTGGTCCTTTGCAATGCAGCTCATTTCCTCACAGACCATTTCTTGAAGACACTAAAACTCCCAATTTTCTGCATTTTTTTGGCTTTTTTTCAATTGGATTTCATTTGATCCTATCTCCTTTCCAGAGCGTTTGTAAGCCTTTCTTTATGGGGTCGCAAGATTCCGTTTCCTTCCCGAAAGGAAATGAAATTTCCTTTCGGGAAGGGAACGGAATCTTGCGATTTCAATGGGGACCAAGAGAGGAATCTTTGGTGCATGTCCCTGCCCTAGATGACATGCCATGACTTTTGATGCCTTTGACTTTGGGAAAGATTTTTTTCTTTTTTTTTCCATTTTTTTTAAGCATCCATGCCATGTCTTTTATATCTTCACGTTGTGTCTTGCTCCTTGCAATTTTCCACTGCTTTGGCAATGTCTGGAAGCTTAGTTTTGGCATGTTTTGGTATTTTGCACTGCTCTGCTATAATCCCGGTCCATTTCTTAGAGTCACTAAATTGCCCAAATTTCCCAAATTTTTTTTTTTCTCCTCCAATTGCAATTCCGTAGCTGGTATCTCCATTCCAGCCTGTTTGAAAGTCCTTCTTTTCTCTTTTGGCCTTCAGCGGGGATCACTTTTGGCAAGCTTTGCTGCATGTGCCTCCATTTCATAGAATATGGGAAAATTTTTTCTTTTTTAATTTTAGATTTTTAAGTGTCCATACCATGTTCCTCATATCCTCTCCTCCACGTTGTGTCTTCCTCCTTGCCATTTTCCCCTGCTTTGGCAACGTCTGGGAGCTTAGTTTTGGCATGTTTTGGTCCTTTGCAATGCAGCTCATTTCCTCACAGACCATTTCTTGAAGACACTAAAACTCCCTTTTCTGCATTTTTTTGGCTTTTTTTCAATTGGATTTCATTTGATCCTATCTCCTTTCCAGAGCGTTTGTAAGCCTTTCTTTATGGGGTCGCAAGATTCCGTTTCCTTCCCGAAAGGAAATGAAATTTCCTTTCGGGAAGGGAAACGGAATCTTGCGATTTCAATGGGGACCAAGAGAGGAATCTTTGGTGCATGTCCCTGCCCTAGATGACATGCCATGACTTTTGATGCCTTTGACTTTGGGAAAGATTTTTTTCTTTTTTTTTCCATTTTTTTTAAGCATCCATGCCATGTCTTTTATATCTTCCCCTCCACGTTGTGTCTTGCTCCTTGCAATTTTCCACTGCTTTGGCAATGTCTGGAAGCTTAGTTTTGGCATGTTTTGGTATTTTGCACTGCTCTGCTATAATCCCGGTCCATTTTCTTAGAGTCACTAAATTGCCCAAATTTCCCAAATTTTTTTTTTTCTCCTCCAATTGCATTCCGTAGCTGGTATCTCCATTCCAGCCTGTTTGAAAGTCCTTCTTTTCTCTTTTGGCCTTCAGCGGGGATCAATTCTGGCAAGCTTTGCTGCATGTGCCTGCACTTCATAGCATATGGGAAAATTTTTTCTTTTTTAATTTTAGGTTTTTTTAAGTGTCCATATTATGTTCCTCATACCTTCCCCTCCACGTTGTGTCTTGCTCCTTGCAATTTTCCACTGCTTTGGCAATGTCTGGAAGCTTAGTTTTGGCATGTTTTGGTATTTTGCACTGCTCTGCTATAATCCCGGTCCATTTTCTTAGAGTCACTAAATTGCCCAAATTTCCCAAATTTTTTTTTTTTTCTCTCAATTGCAATTCCTTAGCTGGTATCTCCATTCCAGCCTGTTTGAAAGTCCTTCTTTTCTCTTTTGGCCTTCAGCGGGGATCACTTTTGGCAAGCTTTGCTGCATGTGCCTCCATTTCATAGAATATGGGAAAATTTTTTCTTTTTTAATTTTAGATTTTTAAGTGTCCATACCATGTTCCTCTATCCTCTCCTCCACGTTGTGTCTTCCTCCTTGCCATTTTCCCTGCTTTGGCAACGTCTGGGAGCTTAGTTTTGGCATGTTTTGGTCCTTTGCAATGCAGCTCATTTCCTCACAGACCATTTCTTGAAGACACTAAAACTCCCAATTTTCTGCATTTTTTTGGCTTTTTTTCAATTGGATTTCATTTGATCCTATCTCCTTTCCAGAGCGTTTGTAAGCCTTTCTTTATGGGGTCGCAAGATTCCGTTTCCTTCCCGAAAGGAAATGAAATTTCCTTTCGGGAAGGGAAACGGAATCTTGCGATTTCAATGGGGACCAAGAGAGGAATCTTTGGTGCATGTCCCTGCCCTAGATGACATGCCATGACTTTTGATGCCTTTGACTTTGGGAAAGATTTTTTTTTTTTTTTCCATTTTTTTAAGCATCCATGCCATGTCTTTTATATCTCTCCCCTCCACGTTGTGTCTTGCTCCTTGCAATTTTCCACTGCTTTGGCAATGTCTGGAAGCTTAGTTTTGGCATGTTTTGGTATTTTGCACTGCTCTGCTATAATCCGGTCCATTTTTTAGAGTCACTAAATTGCCCAAATTTCCCAAATTTTTTTTTTCTCCTCCAATTGCATTTCCGTAGCTGGTATCTCCATTCCAGCCTGTTTGAAAGTCCTTCTTTTCTGTTTTGGCCTTCAGCGGGGATCAATTCTGGCAAGCTTTGCTGCATGTGCCTGCACTTCAGAGCTATGGGAAAATTTTTTCTTTTTTAATTTTAGGTTTTTTTAAGTGTCCATATTATGTTCCTCATACCTTCCCCTCCACGTTGTGTCTTGCTCCTTGCAATTTTCCACTGCTTTGGCAATGTCTGGAAGCTTAGTTTTGGCATGTTTTGGTATTTTGCACTGCTCTGCTATAATCCCGGTCCATTTTCTTAGAGTCACTAAATTGCCCAAATTTCCCAAATTTTTTTTTTTCTCTCCAATTGCAATTCCTTAGCTGGTATCTCCATTCCAGCCTGTTTGAAAGTCCTTTTTTCTTTTTGGCCTTCAGCGGGGATCAATTCTGGCAAGCTTTGCTGCATGTGCCTGCACTTCATAGCATATGGGAAATTTTTTCTTTTTTAATTTTAGATTTTTTAAGTGTCCATACCATGTTCCTCATACCTTCTCCTCCACGTTGTGTCTTGCTCCTTGCATTTTCCACTGCTTTGGCAATGTCTGGGAGCTTAGTTTTGGCATGTTTTGGTCCTTTGCAATGCAGCTCATTTCCTCACAGACCATTTCTTGAAGACACTAAAACTCCCAATTTTCTGCATTTTTTTGGCTTTTTTCAATTGGATTTCATTTGATCCTATCTCCTTTCCAGAGCGTTTGTAAGCCTTTCTTTATGGGGTCGCAAGATTCCGTTTCCTTCCCGAAAGAAATGAAATTTCCTTTCGGGAAGGGAACGGAATCTTGCGATTTCAATGGGGACCAAGAGGAATCTTTGGTGCATGTCCCTCCTAGATGACATGCCATGACTTTTGATGCCTTTGACTTTGGGAAAGATTTTTTCTTTTTTTTCCATTTTTTTTAAGCATCCATGCCATGTTTTTATATCTTCCCCTCCACGTTGTGTCTTGCTCCTTGCAATTTTCCACTGCTTTGGCAATGTCTGGAAGCTTAGTTTTGGCATGTTTTGGTATTTTGCACTGCTCTGCTATAATCCCGGTCCATTTTCTTAGAGTCACTAAATTGCCAAATTTCCCAAATTTTTTTTTTTCTCCTCCAATTGCAATTCCGTAGCTGGTATCTCCATTCCAGCCTGTTTGAAAGTCCTTCTTTTCTGTTTTGGCCTTCAGCGGGGATCAATTCTGGCAAGCTTTGCTGCATGTGCCTGCCTTCATAGCATATGGGGAAAATTTTTTCTTTTTTAATTTTAGGTTTTTTTAAGTGTCCATATTATGTTCCTCATACCTTCCCTCCACGTTGTGTCTTGCTCCTTGCAATTTTCCACTGCTTTGGCAATGTCTGGAAGCTTAGTTTTGGCATGTTTTGGTATTTTGCACTGCTCTGCTATAATCCCGGTCCATTTTTTAGAGTCACTAAATTGCCCAAATTTCCCAAATTTTTTTTTTTTCTCCTCCAATTGCAATTCCTTAGCTGGTATCTCCATTCCAGCCTGTTTGAAAGTCCTTCTTTTCTCTTTTGGCCTTCAGCGGGGATCAATTTGGCAAGCTTTGCTGCATGTGCCTCCATTTCATAGAATATGGGAAAATTTTTTCTTTTTTAATTTTAGATTTTTAAGTGTCCATACCATGTTCCTCATATCCTCTCCTCCACGTTGTGTCTTGCTCCTTGCCATTTTCCCCTGCTTTGGCAACGTCTGGGAGCTTAGTTTTGGCATGTTTTGGTCCTTTGCAATGCAGCTCATTTCCTCACAGACCATTTCTTGAAGACACTAAAACTCCAATTTTCTGCATTTTTTTGGCTTTTTTTCAATTGGATTTCATTTGATCCTATCTCCTTTCCAGAGCGTTTGTAAGCCTTTCTTTTGGGGTCGCAAGATTCCGTTTCCTTCCGAAAGGAAATGAAATTTCCTTTCGGGAAGGGAAACGGAATCTTGCGATTTCAATGGGGACCAAGAGAGGAATCTTTGGTGCATGTCCCTGCCCTAGATGACATGCCATGACTTTTGATGCCTTTGACTTTGGGAAAGATTTTTTCTTTTTTTTTCCATTTTTTTTAAGCATCCATGCCATGTCTTTTATATCTTCCCCTCCACGTTGTGTCTTGCTCCTTGCAATTTTCCACTGCTTTGGCAATGTCTGGAAGCTTAGTTTTGGCATGTTTTGGTATTTTGCACTGCTCTGCTATAATCCCGGTCCATTTTCTTTAGTCACTAAATTGCCCAAATTTCCCAAATTTTTTTTTTTCTCCTCCAATTGCAATTCCGTAGCTGGTATCTCCATTCCAGCCTGTTTGAAAGTCCTTCTTTTCTCTTTTGGCCTTCAGCGGGGATCAATTTGGCAAGCTTTGCTGCATGTGCCTGCATTTCATAGAATATGGGAAAATTTTTTCTTTTTTAATTTTAGTTTTTTTAAGTGTCCATACCATGTTCCTCCTATCTCTCCTCCACGTTGTGTCTTGCTCCTTGCCATTTTCCCTGCTTTGGCAACGTCTGGGAGCTTAGTTTTGGCATGTTTTGGTCCTTTGCAATGCAGCTCATTTCCTCACAGACCATTTCTTGAAGACACTAAAACTCCCAATTTTCTGCATTTTTTTGGCTTTTTTTCAATTGGATTTCATTTGATCCTATCTCCTTTCCAGAGCGTTTGTAAGCCTTTCTTTATGGGGTCGCAAGATTCCGTTTCCTTCCCGAAAGGAAATGAAATTTCCTTTCGGGAAGGGAAACGGAATCTTGCGATTTCAATGGGGACCAAGAGAGGAATCTTTGGTGCATGTCCCTGCCCTAGATGACATGCCATGACTTTTGATGCCTTTGACTTTGGGAAAGATTTTTTTCTTTTTTTTTCCATTTTTTTTAAGCATCCATGCCATGTCTTTTATATCTTCCCCTCACGTTGTGTCTTGCTCCTTGCAATTTTCCACTGCTTTGGCAATGTCTGGAAGCTTAGTTTTGGCATGTTTTGGTATTTTGCACTGCTCTGCTATAATCCCGGTCCATTTTCTTAGAGTCACTAAATTGCCCAAATTTCCCAAATTTTTTTTTTCTCCTCCAATTGCAATTCCGTAGCTGGTATCTCCATTCCAGCCTGTTTGAAAGTCCTTCTTTTCTGTTTTGGCCTTCAGCGGGGATCAATTCTGGCAAGCTTTGCTGCATGTGCCTGCACTTCATAGCATATGGGAAAATTTTTCTTTTTTAATTTTAGGTTTTTAAGTGTCCATATTATGTTCCTCATACCTTCCTCCACGTTGTGTCTTGCTCCTTGCAATTTTCCACTGCTTTGGCAATGTCTGGAAGCTTAGTTTTGGCATGTTTTGGTATTTTGCACTGCTCTGCTATAATCCCGGTCCATTTTCTTAGAGTCACTAAATTGCCCAATTTCCCAAATTTTTTTTTTTTCTCCTCCAATTGCAATTCCTTAGCTGGTATCTCCATTCCAGCCTGTTTGAAAGTCCTTCTTTTCTTTTTGGCCTTCAGCGGGGATCAATTTGGCAAGCTTTGCTGCATGTGCCTCCATTTCATAGAATATGGGAAAATTTTTTCTTTTTTAATTTTAGATTTTTAAGTGTCCATACCATGTTCCTCTATCCTCTCCTCCACGTTGTGTCTTCCCTTGCCATTTTTCCCTGCTTTGGCAACGTCTGGGAGCTTAGTTTTGGCATGTTTTGGTCCTTTGCAATGCAGCTCATTTCCTCACAGACCATTTCTTGAAGACACTAAAACTCCCAATTTTCTGCATTTTTTTGGCTTTTTTTCAATTGGATTTCATTTGATCCTATCTCCTTTCCAGAGCGTTTGTAAGCCTTTCTTTATGGGGTCGCAAGATTCCGTTTCCTTCCCGAAAGGAAATGAAATTTCCTTTCGGGAAGGGAAACGGAATCTTGCGATTTCAATGGGGACCAAGAGAGGAATCTTTGGTGCATGTCCCTGCCTAGATGACATGCCATGACTTTTGATGCCTTTGACTTTGGGAAAGATTTTTTTCTTTTTTTTTCCATTTTTTTAAGCATCCATGCCATGTCTTTTATATCTTCCCCTCCACGTTGTGTCTTGCTCCTTGCATTTTCCACTGCTTTGGCAATGTCTGGAAGCTTAGTTTTGGCATGTTTTGGTATTTTGCACTGCTCTGCTATAATCCCGGTCCATTTTCTTAGAGTCACTAAATTGCCCAAATTTCCCAAATTTTTTTTTCTCCTCCAATTGCAATTTCGTAGCTGGTATCTCCATTCCAGCCTGTTTGAAAGTCCTTCTTTTCTGTTTTGGCCTTCAGCGGGGATCAATTCTGGCAAGCTTTGCTGCATGTGCCTGCACTTCATAGCATATGGGAAAATTTTTTCTTTTTAATTTTTGGTTTTTTTAAGTGTCCATATTATGTTCCTCATACCTTCCCCTCCACGTTGTGTCTTCCTCCTTGCAATTTTCCACTGCTTTGGCAATGTCTGGAAGCTTAGTTTTGGCATGTTTTGGTATTTTGCACTGCTCTGCTATAATCCGGTCCATTTTCTTAGAGTCACTAAATTGCCCAAATTTCCCAAATTTTTTTTTTTCTCCTCCAATTGCAATTCCTTAGCTGGTATCTCCATTCCAGCCTGTTTGAAAGTCCTTCTTTTCTCTTTTGGCCTTCAGCGGGGATCAATTTTGGCAAGCTTTGCTGCATGTGCCTGCACTTCATAGAATATGGGGAAATTTTTTCTTTTTTAATTTTAGTTTTTTAAGTGTCCATACCATGTTCCTCATATTCCCTCCACGTTGTGTCTTGCTCCTTGCCATTTTCCCCTGCTTTGGCAACGTCTGGGAGCTTAGTTTTGGCATGTTTTGGTCCTTTGCAATGCAGCTCATTTCCTCACAGACCATTTCTTGAAGACACTAAAACTCCCAATTTTCTGCATTTTTTTGGCTTTTTTTCAATTGGATTTCATTTGATCCTATCTCCTTTCCAGAGCGTTTGTAAGCCTTTCTTTATGGGGTCGCAAGATTCCGTTTCCTTCCCGAAAGGAAATGAAATTTCCTTTCGGGAAGGGAAACGGAATCTTGCGATTTCAATGGGGACCAAGAGAGGAATCTTTGGTGCATGTCCCTGCCCTAGATGACATGCCATGACTTTTGATGCCTTTGACTTTGGGAAAGATTTTTTTCTTTTTTTTTCCATTTTTTTTAAGCATCCATGCCATGTCTTTTATATCTTCCCCTCCACGTTGTGTCTTGCTCCTTGCAATTTTCCACTGCTTTGGCAATGTCTGGAAGCTTAGTTTTGGCATGTTTTGGTATTTTGCACTGCTCTGCTATAATCCCGGTCCATTTTCTTAGAGTCACTAAATTGCCCAAATTTCCCAAATTTTTTTTTTTCTCCTCCAATTGCAATTCCTTAGCTGGTATCTCCATTCCAGCCTGTTTGAAAGTCCTTCTTTTCTCTTTTGGCCTTCAGCGGGGATCAATTTTGGCAAGCTTTGCTGCATGTGCCTGCATTTCATAGAATATGGGAAAATTTTTTCTTTTTTAATTTTAGTTTTTTTAAGTGTCCATACCATGTTCCTCCTATCCCTCCTCCACGTTGTGTCTTGCTCCTTGCCATTTTCCCCTGCTTTGGCAACGTCTGGGAGCTTAGTTTTGGCATGTTTTGGTCCTTTGCAATGCAGCTCATTTCCTCACAGACCATTTCTTGAAGACACTAAAACTCCCAATTTTCTGCATTTTTTTGGCTTTTTTTCAATTGGATTTCATTTGATCCTATCTCCTTTCCAGAGCGTTTGTAAGCCTTTCTTTATGGGGTCGCAAGATTCCGTTTCCTTCCCGAAAGGAAATGAAATTTCCTTTCGGGAAGGGAAACGGAATCTTGCGATTTCAATGGGGACCAAGAGAGGAATCTTTGGTGCATGTCCTGCCCTAGATGACATGCCATGACTTTTGATGCCTTTGACTTTGGGAAAGATTTTTTTTTTTTTTTTCCATTTTTTTTAAGCATCCATGCCATGTCTTTTATATCTTCCCCTCCACGTTGTGTCTTGCTCCTTGCAATTTTCCACTGCTTTGGCAATGTCTGGAAGCTTAGTTTTGGCATGTTTTGGTATTTTGCACTGCTCTGCTATAATCCCGGTCCATTTTCTTAGAGTCACTAAATTGCCCAAATTTCCCAAATTTTTTTTTTTTTCTCCTCCAATTGCAATTCCTTAGCTGGTATCTCCATTCCAGCCTGTTTGAAAGTCCTTCTTTTCTCTTTTGGCCTTCAGCGGGGATCAATTTGGCAAGCTTTGCTGCATGTGCCTCCATTTCATAGAATATGGGAAAATTTTTTCTTTTTTAATTTTAGTTTTTTTAAGTGTCCATACCATGTTCCTCATACCTTCCCTCCACGTTGTGTCTTGCTCCTTGCCATTTTCCACTGCTTTGGCAACGTCTGGGAGCTTAGTTTTGGCATGTTTTGGTCCTTTGCAATGCAGCTCATTTCCTCACAGACCATTTCTTGAAGACACTAAAACTCCAATTTTCTGCATTTTTTTGGCTTTTTTTCAATTGGATTTCATTTGATCCTATCTCCTTCCAGAGCGTTTGTAAGCCTTTCTTTATGGGGTCGCAAGATTCCGTTTCCTTCCCGAAAGGAAATGAAATTTCCTTTCGGGAAGGAAACGGAATCTTGCGATTTCAATGGGGACCAAGAGAGGAATCTTTGGTGCATGTCCCTGCCCTAGATGACATGCCATGACTTTTGATGCCTTTGACTTTGGGAAAGATTTTTTTCTTTTTTTTTCCATTTTTTTAAGCATCCATGCCATGTCTTTTATATCTTCCCCTCCACGTTGTGTCTTGCTCCTTGCAATTTTCCACTGCTTTGGCAATGTCTGGAAGCTTAGTTTTGGCATGTTTTGGTATTTTGCACTGCTCTGCTATAATCCCGGTCCATTTTTTAGAGTCACTAAATTGCCCAAATTTCCAAATTTTTTTTTTTCTCCTCCAATTGCAATTTTTAGCTGGTATCTCCATTCCAGCCTGTTTGAAAGTCCTTCTTTTCTGTTTTGCCTTCAGCGGGGATCAATTCTGGCAAGCTTTGCTGCATGTGCCTGCACTTCATAGCATATGGGAAAATTTTTTCTTTTTTAATTTTAGGTTTTTTTAAGTGTCCATATTATGTTCCTCATACCTTCCCCTCCACGTTGTGTCTTGCTCCTTGCAATTTTCCACTGCTTTGGCAATGTCTGGAAGCTTAGTTTTGGCATGTTTTGGTATTTTGCACTGCTCTGCTATAATCCGGTCCATTTTCTTAGAGTCACTAAATTGCCCAAATTTCCCAAATTTTTTTTTTCTCCTCCAATTGCAATTCCTTAGCTGGTATCTCCATTCCAGCCTGTTTGAAAGTCCTTCTTTTTCTTTTGGCCTTCAGCGGGGATCAATTCTGGCAAGCTTTGCTGCATGTGCCTCCATTTCATAGAATATGGGAAAATTTTTTCTTTTTTAATTTTAGATTTTTAAGTGTCCATACCATGTTCCTCATATCCTCTCCTCCACGTTGTGTCTTGCTCCTTGCCATTTTCCCCTGCTTTGGCAACGTCTGGGAGCTTAGTTTTGGCATGTTTTGGTCCTTTGCAATGCAGCTCATTTCCTCACAGACCATTTCTTGAAGACACTAAAACTCCCAATTTTCTGCATTTTTTTGGCTTTTTTTCAATTGGATTTCATTTGATCCTATCTCCTTTCCAGAGCGTTTGTAAGCCTTTCTTTATGGGGTCGCAAGATTCCGTTTCCTTCCCGAAAGGAAATGAAATTTCCTTTCGGGAAGGGAAACGGAATCTTGCGATTTCAATGGGGACCAAGAGAGGAATCTTTGGTGCATGTCCCTGCCCTAGATGACATGCCATGACTTTTGATGCCTTTGACTTTGGGAAAGATTTTTTTCTTTTTTTTTCCATTTTTTTTAAGCATCCATGCCATGTCTTTTATATCTTCCCCTCCACGTTGTGTCTTGCTCCTTGCAATTTTCCACTGCTTTGGCAATGTCTGGAAGCTTAGTTTTGGCATGTTTTGGTATTTTGCACTGCTCTGCTATAATCCCGGTCCATTTTCTTAGAGTCACTAAATTGCCCAAATTTCCCAAATTTTTTTTTTTCTCCTCCAATTGCAATTCCTTAGCTGGTATCTCCATTCCAGCCTGTTTGAAAGTCCTTCTTTTCTCTTTTGGCCTTCAGCGGGGATCAATTCTGGCAAGCTTTGCTGCATGTGCCTCCATTTCATAGAATATGGGAAAATTTTTTCTTTTTTAATTTTAGATTTTTAAGTGTCCATACCATGTTCCTCATATCCTCTCCTCCACGTTGTGTCTTGCTCCTTGCCATTTTCCCTGCTTTGGCAACGTCTGGGAGCTTAGTTTTGGCATGTTTTGGTCCTTTGCAATGCAGCTCATTTCCTCACAGACCATTTCTTGAAGACACTAAAACTCCAATTTTCTGCATTTTTTTGGCTTTTTTTCAATTGGATTTCATTTGATCCTATCTCCTTTCCAGAGCGTTTGTAAGCCTTTCTTTATGGGGTCGCAAGATTCCGTTTCCTTCCCGAAAGGAAATGAAATTTCCTTTCGGGAAGGGAAACGGAATCTTGCGATTTCAATGGGGACCAAGAGAGGAATCTTTGGTGCATGTCCCTGCCCTAGATGACATGCCATGACTTTTGATGCCTTTGACTTTGGGAAAGATTTTTTTCTTTTTTTTTCCATTTTTTTTAAGCATCCATGCCATGTCTTTTATATCTTCCCCTCCACGTTGTGTCTTGCTCCTTGCAATTTTCCACTGCTTTGGCAATGTCTGGAAGCTTAGTTTTGGCATGTTTTGGTATTTTGCACTGCTCTGCTATAATCCCGGTCCATTTTCTTAGAGTCACTAAATTGCCCAAATTTCCCAAATTTTTTTTTTTTCTCCTCCAATTGCAATTCCTTAGCTGGTATCTCCATTCCAGCCTGTTTGAAAGTCCTTCTTTTCTCTTTTGGCCTTCAGCGGGGATCAATTCTGGCAAGCTTTGCTGCATGTGCCTGCACTTCATAGATATGGGAAAATTTTTTCTTTTTTAATTTTAGGTTTTTAAGTGTCCATATTATGTTCCTCATACCTTCCCTCCACGTTGTGTCTTGCTCCTTGCAATTTTCCACTGCTTTGGCAATGTCTGGAAGCTTAGTTTTGGCATGTTTTGGTATTTTGCACTGCTCTGCTATAATCCCGGTCCATTTTCTTAGAGTCACTAAATTGCCCAAATTTCCCAAATTTTTTTTTTTTCTCTCCAATTGCAATTCCGAGCTGGTATCTCCATTCAGCCTGTTTGAAAGTCCTTCTTTTCTCTTTTGGCCTTCAGCGGGATCAATTCTGGCAAGCTTTGCTGCATGTGCCTGCACTTCATAGCTTATGGAAGGAAATTTTTCTTTTTTAATTTTAGGTTTTTTTAAGTGTCCATACCATGTTCCTCATACCTTCCCCTCCACGTTGTGTCTTGCTCCTTGCAATTTTCCACTGCTTTGGCAATGTCTGGAAGCTTAGTTTTGGCATGTTTTGGTATTTTGCACTGCTCTGCTATAATCCCGGTCCATTTTTTAGAGTCACTAAATTGCCCAAATTTCCCAATTTTTTTTTTTTCTCCTCCAATTGCAATTCCGTAGCTGGTATCTCCATTCCAGCCTGTTTGAAAGTCCTTCTTTTCTCTTTTGGCCTTCAGCGGGGATCACTTTTGGCAAGCTTTGCTGCATGTGCCTCCATTTCATAGAATATGGGAAATTTTTTCTTTTTTAATTTTAGATTTTTAAGTGTCCATACCATGTTCCTCATTCCTCTCCTCCACGTTGTGTCTTGCTCCTTGCCATTTTCCCCTGCTTTGGCAACGTCTGGGAGCTTAGTTTTGGCATGTTTTGGTCCTTTGCAATGCAGCTCATTTCCTCACAGACCATTTCTTGAAGACACTAAAACTCCCAATTTTCTGCATTTTTTTGGCTTTTTTTCAATTGGATTTCATTTGATCCTATCTCCTTTCCAGAGCGTTTGTAAGCCTTTCTTTATGGGGTCGCAAGATTCCGTTTCCTTCCCGAAAGGAAATGAAATTTCCTTTCGGGAAGGGAAACGGAATCTTGCGATTTCAATGGGGACCAAGAGAGGAATCTTTGGTGCATGTCCCTGCCCTAGATGACATGCCATGACTTTTGATGCCTTTGACTTTGGGAAAGATTTTTTTCTTTTTTTTTCCTTTTTTTTAAGCATCCATGCCATGTCTTTTATATCTTCCCCTCCACGTTGTGTCTTGCTCCTTGCAATTTTCCACTGCTTTGGCAATGTCTGGAAGCTTAGTTTTGGCATGTTTTGGTATTTTGCACTGCTCTGCTATAATCCCGGTCCATTTTCTTAGAGTCACTAAATTGCCCAAATTTCCCAAATTTTTTTTTTTCTCTCCAATTGCAATTCTTAGCTGGTATCTCCATTCCAGCCTGTTTGAAAGTCCTTCTTTTCTCTTTTGGCCTTCAGCGGGGATCAATTTGGCAAGCTTTGCTGCATGTGCCTGCACTTCATAGCATATGGGAAAATTTTTCTTTTTTAATTTTAGGTTTTTTAAGTGTCCATATTATGTTCCTCATACCTTCCCCTCCACGTTGTGTCTTGCTCCTTGCAATTTTCCACTGCTTTGGCAATGTCTGGAAGCTTAGTTTTGGCATGTTTTGGTATTTTGCACTGCTCTGCTATAATCCCGGTCCATTTTCTTAGAGTCACTAAATTGCCCAAATTTCCCAAATTTTTTTTTTTTTCTCCTCCAATTGCAATTCCTTAGCTGGTATCTCCATTCCAGCCTGTTTGAAAGTCCTTCTTTTCTCTTTTGGCCTTCAGCGGGGATCAATTTGGCAAGCTTTGCTGCATGTGCCTCCATTTCATAGAATATGGGAAATTTTTTTCTTTTTTAATTTTAGATTTTTAAGTGTCCATACCATGTTCCTCCTATCCTCTCCTCCACGTTGTGTCTTGCTCCTTGCCATTTTCCCTGCTTTGGCAACGTCTGGGAGCTTAGTTTTGGCATGTTTTGGTCCTTTGCAATGCAGCTCATTTCTCACAGACCATTTCTTGAAGACACTAAAACTCCCAATTTTCTGCATTTTTTTGGCTTTTTTTCAATTGGATTTCATTTGATCCTATCTCCTTTCCAGAGCGTTTGTAAGCCTTTCTTTATGGGGTCGCAAGATTCCGTTTCCTTCCCGAAAGGAAATGAAATTTCTTTCGGGAAGGAAACGGAATCTTGCGATTTCAATGGGGACCAAGAGAGGAATCTTTGGTGCATGTCCCTGCCTAGATGACATGCCATGACTTTTGATGCCTTTGACTTTGGGAAAGATTTTTTTCTTTTTTTTTCATTTTTTTTAAGCATCCATGCCATGTCTTTTATATCTTCCCCTCCACGTTGTGTCTTGCTCCTTGCAATTTTCCACTGCTTTGGCAATGTCTGGAAGCTTAGTTTTGGCATGTTTTGGTATTTTGCATGCTCTGCTATAATCCCGGTCCATTTTCTTAGAGTCACTAAATTGCCCAAATTTCCCAAATTTTTTTTTTTTCTCCTCCAATTGCAATTCCTTAGCTGGTATCTCCATTCCAGCCTGTTTGAAAGTCCTTCTTTTCGGTTCTGCGATTCAATGGGGATCAAGAGAGGAACTTTGGTGCATGTCCCTGCCTAGATGCATGCATGACTTTTGATGCTTTGATATGGGAAAATTTTTTTTTTTTTTTTCCATTTTTTTAAGTGTCCATATTATGTCCTCATATCTCCCCTCCACGTTGTGTCTTGCTCCTTGCAATTTTCCACTGCTTTGGCAATGTCTGGAAGCTTAGTTTTGGCATGTTTTGGTATTTTGCACTGCTCTGCTATAATCCCGGTCCATTTTCTTAGAGTCACTAAATTGCCCAAATTTCCCAAATTTTTTTTTTCTCCTCCAATTGCAATTCCTTAGCTGGTATCTCCATTCCAGCCTGTTTGAAAGTCCTTCTTTTCTCTTTTGGCCTTCAGCGGGGATCACTTTTGGCAAGCTTTGCTGCATGTGCCTCCATTTCATAGAATATGGGAAAATTTTTTCTTTTTTAATTTTAGATTTTTAAGTGTCCATACCATGTTCCTCATATCCTCTCCTCCACGTTGTGTCTTGCTCCTTGCCATTTTCCCTGCTTTGGCAACGTCTGGGAGCTTAGTTTTGGCATGTTTTGGTCCTTTGCAATGCAGCTCATTTCCTCACAGACCATTTCTTGAAGACACTAAAACTCCAATTTTCTGCATTTTTTTGGCTTTTTTTCAATTGGATTTCATTTGATCCTATCTCCTTTCCAGAGCGTTTGTAAGCCTTTCTTTATGGGGTCGCAAGATTCCGTTTCCTTCCGAAAGGAAATGAAATTTCCTTTCGGGAAGGGAAACGGAATCTTGCGATTTCAATGGGGACCAAGAGAGGAATCTTTGGTGCATGTCCCTGCCCTAGATGACATGCCATGACTTTTGATGCCTTTGACTTTGGGAAAGATTTTTTTCTTTTTTTTTCATTTTTTTTAAGCATCCATGCCATGTCTTTTATATCTTCCCCTCCACGTTGTGTCTTGCTCCTTGCAATTTTCCACTGCTTTGGCAATGTCTGGAAGCTTAGTTTTGGCATGTTTTGGTATTTTGCACTGCTCTGCTATAATCCCGGTCCATTTTCTTAGAGTCACTAAATTGCCCAAATTCCCAAATTTTTTTTTTTCTCCTCCAATTGCAATTCCGTAGCTGGTATCTCCATTCCAGCCTGTTTGAAAGTCCTTCTTTTCTCTTTTGGCCTTCAGCGGGGATCACTTTTGGCAAGCTTTGCTGCATGTGCCTCCATTTCATAGAATATGGGAAAATTTTTTCTTTTTTAATTTTAGATTTTTAAGTGTCCATACCATGTTCCTCATATCCTCTCCTCCACGTTGTGTCTTGCTCCTTGCCATTTTCCCCTGCTTTGGCAACGTCTGGGAGCTTAGTTTTGGCATGTTTTGGTCCTTTGCAATGCAGCTCATTTCCTCACAGACCATTTCTTGAAGACACTAAAACTCCCAATTTTCTGCATTTTTTTGGCTTTTTTTCAATTGGATTTCATTTGATCCTATCTCCTTTCCAGAGCGTTTGTAAGCCTTTCTTTATGGGGTCGCAAGATTCCGTTTCCTTCCCGAAAGGAAATGAAATTTCCTTTCGGGAAGGGAAACGGAATCTTGCGATTTCAATGGGGACCAAGAGAGGAATCTTTGGTGCATGTCCCTGCCCTAGATGACATGCCATGACTTTTGATGCCTTTGACTTTGGGAAAGATTTTTTTCTTTTTTTTTCCATTTTTTTTAAGCATCCATGCCATGTCTTTTATATCTTCCCTCCACGTTGTGTCTTGCTCCTTGCAATTTTCCACTGCTTTGGCAATGTCTGGAAGCTTAGTTTTGGCATGTTTTGGTATTTTGCACTGCTCTGCTATAATCCCGGTCCATTTTCTTAGAGTCACTAAATTGCCCAAATTTCCCAAATTTTTTTTTTTCTCCTCCAATTGCAATTCCTTAGCTGGTATCTCCATTCCAGCCTGTTTGAAAGTCCTTCTTTTCTCTTTTGGCCTTCAGCGGGGATCACTTTTGGCAAGCTTTGCTGCATGTGCCTCACATTTCATAGAATATGGGAAAATTTTTTCTTTTTTAATTTTAGATTTTTAAGTGTCCATACCATGTTCCTCATATCCTCTCCTCCACGTTGTGTCTTGCTCCTTGCCATTTTCCCCTGCTTTGGCAACGTCTGGGAGCTTAGTTTTGGCATGTTTTGGTCCTTTGCAATGCAGCTCATTTCCTCACAGACCATTTCTTGAAGACACTAAAACTCCCAATTTTCTGCATTTTTTGGCTTTTTTTCAATTGGATTTCATTTGATCCTATCTCCTTTCCAGAGCGTTTGTAAGCCTTTCTTTATGGGGTCGCAAGATTCGTTTCCTTCCGAAAGGAAATGAAATTTCTTTCGGGAAGGGAAACGGAATCTTGCGATTTCAATGGGGACAAGAGAGGAATCTTTGGTGCATGTCCCTGCCCTAGATGACATGCCATGACTTTTGATGCCTTTGACTTTGGGAAAGATTTTTTTCTTTTTTTTTCCATTTTTTTTAAGCATCATGCCATGTCTTTTATATCTTCCCCTCCACGTTGTGTCTTGCTCCTTGCAATTTTCCACTGCTTTGGCAATGTCTGGAAGCTTAGTTTTGGCATGTTTTGGTATTTTGCACTGCTCTGCTATAATCCCGGTCCATTTTCTTAGAGTCACTAAATTGCCCAAATTTCCCAAATTTTTTTTTTTTTCTCCTCAATTGCAATTCGTAGCTGGTATCTCCATTCCAGCCTGTTTGAAAGTCCTTCTTTTCTCTTTTGGCCTTCAGCGGGGATCACTTTTGGCAAGCTTTGCTGCATGTGCCTCCATTTCATAGCATATGGGAAATTTTTTCTTTTTTAATTTTAGTTTTTTAAGTGTCCATACCATGTTCCTCATACCTCTCCTCCACGTTGTGTCTTGCTCCTTGCATTTTCCCCTGCTTTGGCAACGTCTGGGAGCTTAGTTTTGGCATGTTTTGGTCCTTTGCAATGCAGCTCATTTCCTCACAGACCATTTCTTGAAGACACTAAAACTCCAATTTTCTGCATTTTTTTGGCTTTTTTTCAATTGGATTTCATTTGATCCTATCTCCTTTCCAGAGCGTTTGTAAGCCTTTCTTTATGGGGTCGCAAGATTCCGTTTCCTTCCCGAAAGGAAATGAAATTTCCTTTCGGGAAGGGAAACGGAATCTTGCGATTTCAATGGGGACAAGAGAGGAATCTTTGGTGCATGTCCCTGCCCTAGATGACATGCCATGACTTTTGATGCCTTTGACTTTGGGAAAGATTTTTTCTTTTTTTTTCCATTTTTTTTAAGCATCCATGCCATGTCTTTTATATCTTCCCTCCACGTTGTGTCTTGCTCCTTGCAATTTTCCACTGCTTTGGCAATGTCTGGAAGCTTAGTTTTGGCATGTTTTGGTATTTTGCACTGCTCTGCTATAATCCCGGTCCATTTTCTTAGAGTCACTAAATTGCCCAAATTTCCCAAATTTTTTTTTTTCTCCTCCAATTGCAATTCCTTAGCTGGTATCTCCATTCCAGCCTGTTTGAAAGTCCTTCTTTTCTCTTTTGGCCTTCAGCGGGGATCATTTTGGCAAGCTTTGCTGCATGTGCCTCCATTTCATAGAATATGGGAAAATTTTTTCTTTTTTAATTTTAGATTTTTAAGTGTCCATACCATGTTCCTCCTATCCTCTCCTCCACGTTGTGTCTTGCTCCTTGCCATTTTCCCCTGCTTTGGCAACGTCTGGGAGCTTAGTTTTGGCATGTTTTGGTCCTTTGCAATGCAGCTCATTTCCTCACAGACCATTTCTTGAAGACACTAAAACTCCAATTTTCTGCATTTTTTTGGCTTTTTTTCAATTGGATTTCATTTGATCCTATCTCCTTTCCAGAGCGTTTGTAAGCCTTTCTTTATGGGGTCGCAAGATTCCGTTTCCTTTCCGAAAGGAAATGAAATTTCCTTTCGGGAAGGGAAACGGAATCTTGCGATTTCAATGGGGACCAAGAGAGGAATCTTTGGTGCATGTCCCTGCCCTAGATGACATGCCATGACTTTTGATGCCTTTGACTTTGGGAAAGATTTTTTCTTTTTTTTTCCATTTTTTTAAGCATCCATGCCATGTCTTTTATATCTTCCCCTCCACGTTGTGTCTTGCTCCTTGCAATTTTCCACTGCTTTGGCAATGTCTGGAAGCTTAGTTTTGGCATGTTTTGGTATTTTGCACTGCTCTGCTATAATCCCGGTCCATTTTCTTAGAGTCACTAAATTGCCCAAATTTCCCAAATTTTTTTTTTTTTCTCCTCCAATTGCAATTCCTTAGCTGGTATCTCCATTCCAGCCTGTTTGAAAGTCCTTCTTTTCTCTTTTGGCCTTCAGCGGGGATCAATTTGGCAAGCTTTGCTGCATGTGCCTGCATTCATAGCATATGGGAAAATTTTTTTTTTTAATTTTAGATTTTTAAGTGTCCATATTATGTTCCTCATATCCTCCCTCCACGTTGTGTCTTGCTCCTTGCAATTTTCCACTGCTTTGGCAATGTCTGGAAGCTTAGTTTTGGCATGTTTTGGTATTTTGCACTGCTCTGCTATAATCCCGGTCCATTTCTTAGAGTCACTAAATTGCCCAAATTTCCCAAATTTTTTTTTTTCTCCTCCAATTGCAATTCCTTAGCTGGTATCTCCATTCCAGCCTGTTTGAAAGTCCTTCTTTCTCTTTTGGCCTTCAGCGGGGATCACTTTTGGCAAGCTTTGCTGCATGTGCCTCCATTTCATAGATATGGGAAAATTTTTTCTTTTTTAATTTTAGATTTTTAAGTGTCCATACCATGTTCCTATACCTTCCCTCCACGTTGTGTCTTCCTCCTTGCCATTTTCCCTGCTTTGGCAACGTCTGGGAGCTTAGTTTTGGCATGTTTTGGTCCTTTGCAATGCAGCTCATTTCCTCACAGACCATTTCTTGAAGACACTAAAATCCCAATTTTCTGCATTTTTTTGGCTTTTTTTCAATTGGATTTCATTTGATCCTATCTCCTTTCCAGAGCGTTTGTAAGCCTTTCTTTATGGGGTCGCAAGATTCCGTTTCTTCCGAAAGGAAATGAAATTTCCTTTCGGGAAGGGAAACGGAATCTTGCGATTTCAATGGGGACCAAGAGAGGAATCTTTGGTGCATGTCCCTGCCCTAGATGACATGCCATGACTTTTGATGCCTTTGACTTTGGGAAAGATTTTTTTCTTTTTTTTTCCATTTTTTTTAAGCATCCATGCCATGTCTTTTATATCTTCCCTCCACGTTGTGTCTTGCTCCTTGCAATTTTCCACTGCTTTGGCAATGTCTGGAAGCTTAGTTTTGGCATGTTTTGGTATTTTGCACTGCTCTGCTATAATCCCGGTCCATTTCTTAGAGTCACTAAATTGCCCAAATTTCCCAAATTTTTTTTTTTTCTCCTCCAATTGCAATTCCGTAGCTGGTATCTCCATTCCAGCCTGTTTGAAAGTCCTTCTTTTCTGTTTTGGCCTTCAGCGGGGATCAATTTGGCAAGCTTTGCTGCATGTGCCTGCACTTCATAGCATATGGGAAAATTTTTTCTTTTTTAATTTTAGGTTTTTTAAGTGTCCATATTATGTTCCTCATACCTCCCCTCCACGTTGTGTCTTGCTCCTTGCAATTTTCCACTGCTTTGGCAATGTCTGGAAGCTTAGTTTTGGCATGTTTTGGTATTTTGCACTGCTCTGCTATAATCCGGTCCATTTTCTTAGAGTCACTAAATTGCCCAAATTTCCCAAATTTTTTTTTTCTCCTCCAATTGCAATTCCGTAGCTGGTATCTCCATTCCAGCTGTTTGAAAGTCCTTCTTTTCTCTTTTGGCCTTCAGCGGGGATCACTTTTGGCAAGCTTTGTGCATGTGCCTCCATTTCATAGCATATGGGAAAATTTTTTCTTTTTTAATTTTAGATTTTTAAGTGTCCATACCATGTTCTCATATCCTCCCCTCCACGTTGTGTCTTGCTCTTGCCATTTTCCCTGCTTTGGCAAGTCTGGGAGCTTAGTTTTGGCATGTTTTGGTCCTTTGCAATGCAGTCATTTCCTCACAGACCATTTCTTTGAAGACACTAAACTCCCAATTTTCTGCATTTTTTTGGCTTTTTTTCAATTGGATTTCATTTGATCTATCTCCTTCCAGAGCGTTTGTAAGCCTTTCTTTATGGGGTCGCAAGATTCCGTTTCCTTCACCGAAAGGAAATGAAATTTCCTTTCGGGAAGCGAATCGGAATCTTGTGATTTCAATGGGGTCCAAGAGAGGATCTTTGGTGCAT